>NC_063200.1:18188915-18286415 GCF_017589495.1 Alosa alosa
CACACACACACACACACACACACATAATTGTACCCCTCCTCCTTATCCCCTCTCTGCTTCATGTATGATTTAAGCCCTTTTTCTCATTCTCATGAGCTCTAGTTCAGCTCCCCTTCTCTCCTTTCTTCTGTCACACACTCTCTCTCTCTCTCTCTCTCTCTCTCTCTCTCTCTCTCTCTCTCTCTCTCTCTCTCTCTCTCTCTCTCATGTTTTCTCTCCTCATGTTTTTTCTCTCTATCCTAGAGCTCTGCCCCCCCCTCTCTCCCTCTCCTTCTCTCTCTGTCTGTCTGTCCATCTTTCTCTCTCTCTCACTACTACTTTCTCTCCTCCTCCTCCACATCCCCCTCTCCCTCTCCTTCTCTCTCCCCAAGTGGCTGAGAGTTGGATGAAAGGAGGTGTAATCATCTGAAGTGTGCCGACGATACTCTCATTAAGGACCAGGGGCCACTCCACAGTCCAGAGCGATCGTCCGCAGGTTAAACATGGCGCCTCTCTCCCGAGGGCCCTGCCACACATGGAGGAGGGGAGTTTATTATAGTGTACACATCGAGTGCCCCACTCTTCAGCCGATGTCAGCGGTTCATCCCCAAGATTCACACTCCGAGCTCACACGCACGTCATTTGATCTGGACTAGAACGAGCTCCAACATGGACGCACCAAATTTTTTTTAAATTTATTTTATTTCTTTTTTTAAGCGTAATTTCTGCATCCATACAATGTTATTTCCAATTGTCAATCAGTTATTTTTCACTCAGATGATTGTGATAGGCATTTGATTGGTAAGAGCTGATTGATAATGATTGAAAGGATTCAAATGGTGCTCAGTCAGCCATTCTATACTCCCCATATATCCCCCAGCATATTTTTCTGTAATTAAGGGTTCAGTATAAGCTGAAGGACTCAAACATTTGTATGTATGACAATGTATTACAATTCAGTTAATCCATTAGTCATATTTGCCGTGTTCATAGAATCGTTGTCCACTGTATGACTGCAGTCTGAGCTGAGAAACGGAGGCATTTCTTTTTGGTTGGCCATCTTGTGTTGGCTGGGAGAGAGATGCCTCTGCTTTTGAAGGCATGAAGGAAATGTCTGGCGGAGAGCCGGCGTGTGGTTCACTGCCCTGTGTGTGTCTGTGTGTGTGTGTGTGTGTGTGTGTGTGTGTCTGTGTGTGTGTGTGTGTGTGTGTGTGTGTGTGTGTGTGTGTGTGAGTGATGGAGGGAAACAGGAAGAGGGCGCATTCTGCACCGTCCAGCAAGAAGCTGCGGCCAAATGCGAAAAGCTTTCTGCCCTGTGGAGAATTCTCATGGCATGTTAAGAGGAGTAATGAGCCCCTGTGTGTGTGTGTGTGTGTGTGTGTGTGTGTCAGTTTGGCTGTGTATGTGTTTTGTCTATGTATGTTTGTGAGAATGTGGGTGTTTTGTCTAGCATGTGTGCATAATGGTGTTTTGCCTTTGCTTAAAAGTTTTGACATCTCTGACATTGTGTGTGTGTGTGTGTGTGTGTGTGTGTGTGTGTATGATCTGGTCTGGGAGTATGTGCTGGTCTCTGTCTGTCTGTGTGTGTGTGTGTGCGTGTAAGATGTGGCCTGTGGCGTAGGCCCTCTCAGTTGAAAATAATCTAATGATAGGGGAAGGAGAACTCTCACATATGGCTTCTGGCGTGGCAGTTTATTTTGCTGGCGAGTGTGAAAAAAGGCCGGCTCACACTTGAAAGTGGATCTGCGGTCAGGAGGGGTCTGGAGATGGGGACCCGTAAGCAGATTACTGTCAGAGCCACCGTTGCCCCGGAAACGGCCTCCGTCAGCCCGCCTTTGCTGCCTTTGGGTTTGTGCTTCATGGGTTTGGGTTTGGGTTTTTTTTTTTTTTGGGGGTTTTGTGCTCGAAAAGGAACAAAACGAACCCATCCCACCCCTCAACAATTTTATAACTTCTTTTGGCTCACCCCGACCGAGTGGTTGTATTTGTGTGTGTGCGTCTGTGTGCGCGCGCGTGTGTGAGTGCATGTGTGTGTCTCTGTGCACTCTACCCAGTGGGTATAGAACACAAGGCTCCAGTTTCAGAGCCGGCTGAATGCTAGACTGATCTCTGTTGTTTGTAGAGGGGAGGTGTGTGTGTGTGTGTGTGTGTGTGTGTGTGTGTGTGTGTGTGTGTGTCGTGGTGGGGGTATCGGGGTGTAACTGGGTGCGGTCAGTAGGGGCTAAGAAGGCCATAAGGGAACGCTTTTTTTTTTTCTGGATTCCCACCTCAGAGCGCCTCGAGCCTCAAACAGGAAGTTCCACCCAGGGTCAGGACGTAGCCTGGAGCTTCATGGCTAACCGCATGTGACGCTGTGCAACCCCTCCTTGCCCTCTGCCTAATACCCTGTAGTTAATACAGGGGTTATTTTAGGAATCATTGGAAGCAGATGAGTGCCTGTTGTGTGCCATGTTTTATTTTTCGGCCATGTTCTTGTTCTTGTTGATGTTTAAAAAAGCTTTGGATATGAATATGTTTTGAAAATGTTCTGAAACCTGTCTTTGTGTGTTTTGTTTTTCTTTATCTTCCACAGGGGGACCGTACAGTGGTTTAGGGGAACTTGTATACAGAGAGAGTGTTCCGATGCACACGTTTGCCAAGTATCTCTTCACGTCTCTCCTACCTCACGACGCTGAACTGGCTTATAAAATTGCACTGCGAGCAATGCGGTGAGTACCAACAAGCACAAACACTTACCTACAAAAAGAATGGGACAGAACTGTTTTTTGACCAGGGGACAGGTCACTAAAAGGTCTGGTCACCCTATGCTACCATCAGTCAGGCTAAACAGCAAAGGATCTGAGTTGTGTGTGTGTGTGTGTGTGTGTGTGTGTGACAGGAAGGGAGAAATAAAAGGATGTGGTGGGGGGTGGTTGGAGAGACAAAGAGAGGTGGGCTATCTGGGGCACTGTTTAATCACAAAACTGCCTTTTCGCTTGGAAGCACGCTAAATAATTCAACACGGCTGAAAATGAGTTTTAGAAAATGTGTGAATAATAAATATGTGGCATTGCGTCTAATTTTGGTTATGATTCCTCTTGGCCTTTGCTTTTCTGTTAAACCCCACCCCCCACGCCCTCCCCCAAGACAGTCATATATAAACACACTCACACTCATACTCACACACAATTATTTTATTATTCCCACCACAGTTTTTCACCTTCACCAGTGCAGACACACAATCTTGCGCGGTGCGGAGCCGTAGTGTTTTGTCTCACTGTGAAAAGACTTCAACAGTAATGCTTTGCTAGTGCACCATTTCCTGTTTCAGTGTAAATTTGTTCAGGCTGCTGGAAATTAAGTTGAACTTCTCTGTTGAAATTGCAGTGGCTGCCCAATGAGTTTTGGTGTGTTCCTGCTGTCAGCTGTTAGTCACACTGATTTCATGGATTCAGATCATTTTAGGAGTGGAAAGTTTCTCTATAATACATTTACTAGAGGAGTTTGTAAAGCCCTTATATCTGTAGTCAGGTCATATCAGGAAACGGAAACACATCAATAATTGCATCGACTGTTGAGGTGACATGTTTCAAACGGAACCTCCCAAACCAAACACAAAGCTCCACCTATATCAATACTGTGTGTGTGTGTGTGTCTGAGAGTGTGTGTGTCTGAGAGTGTGTGTGTCTGAGGAGTGTGTGTGTGTGTGTGTGTGTGTGTGTGAGAGTGTGTGTGTGTCTCTGAGAGTGTGCGTGAGTGTTTATCTGTGTGAGTGTGTCATTTTGTGTGTCTGTGTGTGGGTGGTTGGTTGTTTAGTTGTGTTTGTGTGTTTCCCACTTTTTGAGTATTGACTTGATGGGCTATAAAAAGCAACTCCGCTCCCCTCCCTAATAACCAGCCACCACCCCAATGGACACCAGCCTTTCATCTCCCTGCTCCTTCACCCTCCCTCGCTCGCTCGCCGAGGCTCTCAGCCTTCCCCACAACTGATTTATTATTAGGCCTTTAATGTTTCGCCAGCGAACGGTATGTCTTGGCCCCAACGCCAGCCAAGTCCCCTACAGAAAGAACCCACCTGCATGTGATGTTTAAGGAAATATTCCACAGTAATAAACCCGTGTGATGTTGTGAAGTTATGAGCCGTAATCTAATAGACGTGCATTTATTGTTTCTGAATGGCTACAGATGGGGGTTGAGTGGCTGCATATGTTGCCTTTAAAAAGTAACCCCCAACCCCCAATCCCCTCACCCGCCTGTCTACCCCATGAACCCCATATGTGAGTGTGTTCATGGGAGCGTTTGGGAGTGAGACAAAGCCAAATTTGTGTCTGGCCCAAGTGCCCCTCTGGCATACAGGCGCTTTTTCAATGTCTGCTTTGGTTATGGAGAGGAGGTCAACTGAGTGTAATCAGCAATTTGTGAAGGCATTTATGTCCAGTCCAGAGATGCCGGACAGAGAGCGGCAGTATCTGTAGAGACCACACACACACACACACACACACACACACACACACACACACACTCTGACACACACTCAAACCCCCTCCTTCCAAACGAGATTCCATGAACCGTTTGAATGTCACTGGTGCCTTTGAAGTGTGTGTGTGTGTGTGTGTGTGTGTGTGTGTGTGTGGGGTGCAGGCACCAAAGTCAAAAAGGCAAGAAGGCATCCTTGGAAAGGGACCAAGAGTGCTACAAACCTTCCACCCCACCCCCCTCTCCCCCTCCCCACCTCTCAGGGGCCTCTGGGAGATATGTGATAACCACAGTGTGTGTGTCCAAACAAACAGCCTCCGCTCCAGGTAGCCACAGACACAGAGACTGGCTCTTTGTGTGCTTGCTTACCATGACCACCCCCCTCCACACACACACACACACACACACACCGCCCGAGTCACAAGTCTCCTAGCTGACCCAAGCTGCTCTTCATAACACTGGAGGTACACATACACACACACACACACACACGCGTGCGTGCGCGCGCGCTCGTTTTGGGGGTTCAGGTGAAAAGTTCGGCATTTCCTGTGATGTCAGGCCGAGTGGAGGAGGTGTCGTGTTTCTGCTGGGTCTCCGCTCCCTCTGGGAGCCGTGGCGGGTGAAGCGGAGTGTTTGAACCCGAGAGCAGATGAAATATTAGTGTGAGTTCTTAAAGCGGGTTAGATGGTGCTCAGAGTGTGAGACGGATCCTCTGGGCTAAAAAACTGCCCCTAATGCCCCTTAATGCCTCCCATATGGCCAGCAGAGAGGGGAGTAGAGGGGAGGTTCATCTCCGGATCACTGGAGCCAGCCAGCGCTTCAACCAGCTTCATCAGGCAGCCACCGCCTGGTCTCAGTGGAGGGCCTGTGTGTGTGTGTGTGTGTGTGTGTGTGTGTGTGTGAGAGAGAGAGTGAGGCAGAGTGTTTATCTGTGTGGGTGGTTGGGTGTTTAGTAGTGTGTGTGTACGGGTGGGTGTGTGTGCGTGTTCATGATTGTGTGTGTGTGTGGGGGTTTTTGAGCATGTGTGCGTGCCTGTGTGTGAGTGTGTGCTAGAGAGCGGACGTTTCCCAGAGATGGGCGAGTGAGTTCATTAAGAGCCATCAGCTGAAGAGGAGACGTTAGGAGAGGAGAGGAGAGGAGATGAGCTCCCCTCTCCAGCGAGGGCGCTTAATGAGCAGAGAGGCCCCAGAGAGGCTGCATCTGATGGGCCTACAGCAGCGGGGGGCTGGTTGCTGCTGGAGCTCTCTGCATCTAGGGTGTGTGTGTGTGTTTTTGTCAAGTCCACAAGTCCATGTGTGTTTATTTATGTGCTGGCCTGCGTGTATAAGTATTTCGGTGCGGTGTGCAAGTGTAAGTGTCTCTACATGTCCAAGGGTCATTCTCTCTGTGTGTGTGTGTGTGCGCGTGCGCGCGCATATTCAGCAGGGAGTTGCCGTGTCTCCAGCTCATAGGCGTCTCCAGCCCTGGCTCTAGAGCAAACTGGACTGGCATCTCATCTCAGTCAAACCCCCTTCTATACGCCCGGCTTGCTGGAGGCTACCCTTCAGCTCAAGCAGCCATTAAAATCGATCATCGACTGCAGCCAATTGGAGGGCCCTCTCCGGCCTCGGCCAATTGGAGTTTGGTCACAGGCTTTAGCCCGTAGGAGGCTGGCCAGTGGAAAAAAAAAAGGGGAAAAAAACAGGCGCACAAAAGCAGCCAGTTGTAGATCATTCTCAGGCTTCAGCCAGTAGCTGGAAAAATAGTTGCGGTCCATAGCCCATCCCCTGGAGAATGTACACAGTTGTTAGCCAATGGAAACACATCTCTCTGTCCTTAGCCAATGGAAAACCGTATTGCTGTGCTTTGCCAATGGAGGAGATGTGACGTCCATAAAAAGAGCCATCACAGTCCTTAGCCAATGGAAGTGCAGTTGCACACCCACAGCCAGTAGCTCAGCCAATAGCTCCATGCAGCAGGAATAAGAACAGTGCACTTTGGGAAAGCAAAGTGTGCTGGGGTTGCTGCTGGCATGACTCGGCATGAGTGTGCATTTCCTGTGAACTCAGTGGTGCTTAATGTGGGTGAACGGAAGACGGCGCATCAGCACAACTACCCATCTGACCAACCTCTCTCTCTCTCTCTCTCTCTGTGTGTCCCTCTCTCCCTCTCCCTTTACTGACCGCAGGTTACCAGTATTGGAATCCACGGCTCTTCTCTCTGTGTGTGTGTGTGTGTCCTCTCTCCCTGTCCCCGCATCACCACATTGTGTGGGGTGGTGACCCCAACCACTACCCGGTGCTGGTTCACACCCCCAGCCACACTCAGAAGTCACAACAGTGCGAGCTGGCCTCCACCATGCTCACCGCAGCCAAAGGTCAGACCCCCCTCAGCCCCTACACACACACACACACACATACACAAACACACACACACAAACACATGTCTGGTTCCTTTGTACTGATGATTGATATCACTATTGATTTGATGTTGATTGATAGCTAATTGTTTTTTCACTTTTAAACTAATAAAATTAGACAGGCAAGTTCTAGTTTTTACATGTGGCACCCCTCTTGATTTCTATATGAAATTGCATACAAATTAGCCTGTCAGGTTTTTTTTTATATCATATTCTAACAACAGTAGAGGCACAAACAACTCTAATTGCCTGTAGCTGTGTGACTGTCCCCTCCATATTGTATTGCAGAGCCTCTCTCAGCAGCTGCTTCACTGTCAGAATACCTCTCTCTCTCTTAATAGCAGGAGAGAGTTGTGCTTTAGGCAGACTCGTGCACAGAACAAAGACTTGTCGCTGTGTGTATCTACCACTGCCTCTCATCCTCTCTGGTCTGCTCTGTGTTGATTTCAGGAGACGGCCGGTGGTTAGAAACAGTATTAGAGTCCATACAGAAAAACATCCACACCTCGTCCCACATCTTCAAACTGGCGCAGGATGCCTTCAAGATCGCCACCCTCATGGACAGCCTGCCCGATATCACCTTACTCAAAGTATCCCTGGAACTAGGACTTCAGGTGAGACTCATCCTCAGAGCCCCAGTCTGTGAGCCTCCTACGTCCTCCCCAGTACTGAAATACTGCCTCTGTGAACAGGAACTGCAAGTTTGAGTTTAAAATGCTTCCTCTGTGGTTGAGTTTGACCAAACTTTGTGAAATAGAGTAGACCTCTTATCAATATTTCAGCATGGCCTTCTTTAGCTACTTCCCTTCAGTACCGCTTTCATAGCTCCTCATGACCTCATTTTTTTTTACCTTCTGACATTCTGTGGGCCCCTTTGGTTAACCAGGATGTTGATTTATTATCTTTACTGAGCATGGGTGTTCTTTTTTGCAGGTAATGAGAATGACACTCTCAACATTAAATTGGAGAAGGCGGGAAATGGTACGGTGGCTGGTTACCTGTGCCACAGAAGTTGGTACGTCACACCCTTTTTTTTAATGTTAACTTTATTTAATGACCAGGTGTTGTAGAATATGACCACACTGATTGGTGTTGTTGCTGTTGTTGAATGGAATTAAGAAGTTCTCTGATCTGATAAAAAGCATTGGACTGTATGCAATGATTGGTTATACCATGATCCAGTGATTTATTAATATGTAAAACTGTGTTATTGGCCCATGACTCCTGTGTTCTAGGCTTGTAATCTAGAAGAGTAATCAGACTCTCAGACTCTAGAAGAGTAATCAGACTAATCAAATTAGATCTCTGAGCTCCTAATCAGAATGGTGTATTTTCTGTGTGTGTGTGTGTGTACGTGTCGCTGCAGGGGTCTATGCACTGGACAGCATCATGCAGAGCTGGTTCACACTCTTCACACCGACGGAGGCCACAAGCATCGTGGCGACGACGGTCATGTCCAACAGCACCATCGTGCGCCTGCACCTGGACTGCCACCAGCAGGAGAAGCTGGCGGGCAGCGCGCGGACGCTGGCACTGCAGTGCGCCATGAAGGACCCGCAGAACTGCGCGCTGTCGGCGCTGACGCTCTGCGAGAAGGACCACATCGCCTTCGAGACGGCCTACCAGATCGTGCTGGACGCGGCCACCACCGGCATGAGCTACACGCAGCTCTTCACCATTGCGCGCTACATGGAGCACCGCGGCTACCCGATGCGCGCCTACAAGCTGGCCTCGCTGGCCATGGCCCACCTCAACCTGAGCTACAACCAGGACACGCACCCGGCCATCAACGACGTGCTGTGGGCGTGCGCGCTCAGCCACTCGCTGGGCAAGAACGAGCTGGCCGCCATCATCCCGCTGGTGGTCAAGAGCGTCAAGTGCGCCACGGTGCTCTCGGACATCTTGCGGCGGTGCACGTTGACCACGCCGGGCATGGTGGCGCTGCACAGCCGGCGGAACTCGGGCAAGCTCATGTCGCTGGACAAGGCGCCGCTGCGGCAGCTGCTGGACGCCACCATCGGCGCCTACATCAACACCACGCACTCGCGCCTCACGCATATCAGCCCGCGCCACTACAGCGAGTTTATCGAGTTCCTCAGCAAGGCGCGCGAGACCTTCCTCATGGCGCACGACGGACACATCCAGTTCACGCAGTTCATAGACAACCTGAAACAGATCTACAAAGGCAAAAAGAAACTGATGATGCTGGTCCGAGAGAGATTTGGTTAAACAAGACCCCCCCCTACACACAAACACAGGGAGGAGGGGAGGGGGGCAAAAAAAAAAAAAAACACCTACCCTTCCTCTCAGCTCTTACTTGAGTTTGCCTTTGTATCGTTTCTAACTTAAAAGTGACAAGCAAACAAACAAATAAACAAACAGAGAACCGATGGAAGGAGCAGGACTTGAGGGAAGCAGCCAGAACCACAGCGGTATTATAATGTGTATAGACCTGTTAGTTTGCGAAAGCGAAAAAAAAAAGACAAAAAAAAAAACAAACGAACAGAAAGTGTCATGTCGTGGACGTTTGTGTGTTTCCCTTCATTTTGTATGAAAGAGCGCGAGTGTGATAAAAGAGGGAAAAAAAATAAGAAAATGGAAAAAAAAAAAATGTTTTGGTTTACACTGAGTATATGTTGTCCAGTGGCAAAAGGCCCACAGAGCACTCCTGTTTTCTCTGTTCACAATCCCAGCCTCAAAGAGAAGAGATATGGCTTTAAACCAAACACGACACCTCCATCCTAAGTGACAAGTACCTCGTACGGATCCAGCTTTACTCCCACCTGACCTGCTCACACATTTCCAGTAAAGTGAATAAGCGTGCGAAAAGCAACGAGAGAGAGAGAGAGAGAGAGAGAAAAAAAAACAATTTTCCTAGCTTTTTTGTTCTCTTTTTTTTCCCTTCCCCAGGAAGCCGTGAAATATCCAACTCCAAGCTACCCTTGCTTTGCAGTGCTGTTTGGTCTGAAGCATATAGACAAATTACACCTGTTATTATACACATACACACACACACACACACACACACACACACACACACACACACACACACAAACAGACACACATACACACAGACACAGTTAAAGAAACGCGCTGTGTCTCACATGTACATGCACACACACATATAAACACACACACACACATAAGAACTCCAACACCCCCATTGTGCTTGCGCTTGTGGAAACTTAGCAACTGTCAACATACATTCTCAGGGATTTCTCTAAAAACAGAAAATGACAAAAAAAGAGAGAATGAGAGCATTTTATTGTACTGTATATATGATAGTATATGTCTGAATATTGAGAAAATGTATATGTTAACTAATTTATAAAAGAATATTCTATGTAATGCAAAATACTTGAAGCTGCAGTACCATGGTTTTAAACAAACAAAAAAAAACATATCAGAAGGACTAAACGGTGGCCGTGCCTGAGTCCCACGCGTGTGTGTGTGACGAACGGTGGACTTGTATGCTGGGTTTCTATGCAGAGCCACTCGAAGCCCTGCGTGTTCAGGCTGGTCTATCGAAACCATGACTGGGGGGATGTTTTGTATGTACATACAAAATGTTTGTATCCGGTGTGGACTCACTTTTTTTGTACAGGGCATCAGAGATAAAGGAGAGTTGGAAAGAGAGGGAGAGAGAGGTGGGAGAGGACGGATGAACCAGAGCAGCAAGCCTTAGCATTAAGTAGGTAATGCAAGCATCCATAGGCCCCCGTGCCTCAAAAGCCTAGAAATGTAGAGATCCATCTGAAACGGACTTTCTATTTATCAACGTTGACCACACAGACATCCAGAGTAAAAATTGGCCTGAAACACATCCATAACTCTCTCCACAAATGATCAAGTGACAAAGAAAAAAAAAAGACAGACTCCATTTTATGCACAAATAACATGTCCATGCCTCCTCTGCCGGCATCTTGACTTTGTGCAGGACAGAAAGTTGCTGTATACGTCTGACTGTTCCAATTTTTAAAAATGCTTTTTTTTTATGTTTCCTTTTCTGATTTTGTTCCTCTAGAATTCCTCAAACAAGAACAGCCTTCTTTCTCGCCTTGTCTTAACGCTTTAAAATAACCAAACTGGAGTTCTAACTACCAAACTTGTTCATTAAAATGAAAAGCCAACCAACTTTGGTTACAACTTTAGTGTCTTTAATTTTAGCTGAATGGTTCTGTACTTTGTGCTTTAAAAAGCAGTTTTTTTCCTTTTTGGTGCAAAAACGTCTAGTGTCTCTTGTTCTCTTAGAGGTATGTTTGTAGCTCTTTTTTTGTTTTGTTTAGAAAACTGAAATCTCATGTTCTCCATTTTATTTATTATGAAAGGTAAACGATTGTACTTCATCACCCTTGGCGACATGCTCATGAAGTTGAAATTAAGATTTGATACACCAATATCAATTTATTTATGTAACTAAATCACTGTTTTATAAACTTGTTAATGATTCAACATTTTTGTTTTAATTAAATTAGTTTTTTTGAGAGGACTCCGTGTGTGTGTGTGTGTGCGTGTGTGTGTGGTTGGTTGGTTCAGTCTCAGTGGAAGTTTATTATTCCAAATTAGCACCAATCCATCAGAAGTGTGGGCATAATTTAATGTGCCAAGTACTCGTCTACCTCTTTCCTAATGTCTGCCCTGCAGTGCCTCAGTAAATATCACTAATACTGAATATGCTGTATATATTTCAGTCAGTATCACTAATGGCGAATATATTTCAATCCATATCGACAATGCAGAATATAGTTCCATAAATATCACAAACGCCGAATGTAGTTCAGTCAATATCAATCGTGCACAATATATTTCAGTTTATATCACTAATGCATAATATATTTCAGTCAATATCAGTCACACACAATATATTTAAGTATATACCATTAATGCAGAGTATATTTCAGCATATATCACTAATGCAGAGTACATTTTAGTATAGATCACTAATGCATAATATATTTCCGTGGATGACTGTTGAGTCCTGATGAGTGTGCAAATCCCTCTTATAAAGTAGGTAGTATGCATAGCAAGTAAATGGTGAAAATCTTTTCACTTATTTTGGTCTAGTTTTTTCAATTTTCATATGGTAATGGATCAGGATATATCTGTACTGACCAAAAAGTAAGGGTTTTCCTCTCCAGATATCTCCATTTTATTTAGACTGACCCTCTTGAAACATTGAAACATTCAGCGGTAGTAATACGTTTTAACTCATTTCGGGGTTATATTGCTCACATTTCTCTGTGCACATCTCTAATACTCGGTGCTTTGTTGTGTATGGGTACATCCCATTAAAGCAAACTTTTTCCTCTTGATTGATATATTAAAGAGTGATGACATGTCAATTTAGACAATGCACTGTGTTTGGAAGTTAATGGAGACATCCAAACACTAAGTGGCTGACTTCATTGGGTATTACTTTTTGCTACTACATATTTAGTTTGCTGGCTTTCTAGATAATCTTTTGATGTCACTTGTTTAACTTGTTAAACACTGAATATCAAATCTCTTTTGGAGGAATTACTAGGACTTAGAGTCTCTGGGCCATCAATAAACATACAGGAAGTCATTTTCGGTGGCAGGAAGGCCCAAGGGGCCCTGGTGAGAAGCTCTGGCAGTCAGTGGCCTCACATCTGTAGAGCCATGGGCCGCAGTAGCATACACAATAGACATTCTAGAAGCAGCCTAAACAAACAATATCTCCAAGCAACAGAGAACCTTACCTTCCATTTTTGGAACCGAGCAAGGTTGCCCACATTGTTCCAGTAGTGATCAGTCATGCCTTTTGTCTGGATGGAGAAGATCAAGTTTAGGATTTACAACCTGATATCCCTGTGAGGTTCAAGGTTCACACAGCCAAAAGCAGGCCTCATCAATCTTGCACGTTTCCTTAACTAAACAGGAACTTCTCTAACAGCTGCTGTCTTGAATATTTACATCCGTTACATTATTCAAGCCCAACATCCTGGGTATTTCCAAATCACTAGTAAAACTGGCATGCTGACCAGAGAGACACATTAGGGTGATTCAAATGAAATTATGATAAATTCAAGGGATTATTTGCAGTTATTATAACGAAATCAAATGATGAGAACATGGATGGCAAGTGGTATTAAATAACATTTGGTACAATGGTAGTCCAGTGGTATTAAATAACATTTGGTACAATGGTAGTCCATACAAACATACAAACCGAGACAGGTAGGATTGTCAAATGATCTCTTACAAAGTGTGTATGCAAATTATGCTTAGATCATGTCTTTTCTTAAAACAGGGTAAATTGCTGCGGTCCAGTTCTACCAAGGGAAAGATTAAGACGGGTGGTATTTTGGGGGAGCACCTAACACTGTGCCAACAACAAAAGAGGTTGTCAGTGAGCAAATGGCTTTGGAAGACTATGCAGATGGATTACCTGCCCCTTAGTGTGAGTAAATTGAGGTCCAGAAGTGTATTATTATCACTTGGTTCTTCTCATCTGCATTTAGTAATGCCATAGGCTTTTATTGATGATGCGTGATAGAAAACTAGTATTGCGCAATTCAAATATTTGAACAAATCAATTACTACAGTAGATGAGAAATGGCATAGATATCACCTGTCACCTGTTGTTTTGAACAGCTAGAACACATCCTCATCTCCATAGGCAACATCCCCAGGGTTTCAATCTCTTCGCTGCTAATCTGATCCCAGGGGCGCCTATTTATGCAATTAATTGCTTTTATGTTTAGAGCTATTTTTAAAGCAAGGATTACACACACAGATGTTTCACAGGTTTTCACAAAGTCATCTGAAGATTTTCAAAATAAATGTATCAACTGGGAACAACAAGCAAAAGCAAAAAAAATCCTAAAGCCATATACTGTCTCAAAAGCATAGTGACATCTCACCTGTATGTGTGTTTAAATTAGGTGAGTGGGCACCTATTCACTGAGCACAAATAACAGGTGGTGGACACAGGGAGACCTGTGCCTGGACTGGGGCTGTTAGCTCCCTCTGTCCGCTGTGTTCATGTCTGTGAAAGATGAGTCTCTGGCGTCCCTTCTGTTCATTACTTTAGCCACTGACCCCTCACAGGCTGAAAATGTCAGGCACTAGGAGGGACCGCACCAGAAGACAGCTCTATTGGTACAGCTCTCCCCAGATGAAAGCACTTCAGATGTCTTAACCTTAACCAGATAATTGGCTTGTCCTCCAAGGAGAACCCAGTGATATTCTCAAAAAAAAACGCTTAATTTACAGGACTTTCATACATTCTATATGAATATAAGATTTTATGGAAAAGGTGCTTTCTAAGTAAGTACATACTATAAGATATTATAAAACTACTATCATAGACTACTATTAAAATGGTACCATGGGGATTAAGTTTTACTTTATCCTCAACCTCGATTTGAGCTAAAAATGTACCCAATAATGTCCTTCAACCTTAAGTTGGGTTTTGCTAATCTCACCTCAAGTATCTGTTTCCTGTGTTTTCTGAGTTTTGCTCTTGAAAGCAGGCTCTTACATGACTGTTAAAGAGACACGTTAGCATAATGGTGCTATCCTGTTACTCCACTGTAGTCTCGTGACCTTTACCTCATGACCTTTGACTTGTACAGAATGTTTACACCAGAAGAGGCTCACTGTCATTTTGGCTTCAGCTTAAATGATCCTTCAGACACACAACAACATCTTGACCCCTGACCTTTCAGGGATGACAAGAGGCCATCTTCAAGGCTGACACTCCACCCTGTCACCATTCGCACTACCGATCCAATAAGTCTTGGGTAAGTCTTGGCATAGGTGCAGCCCGTCTCATTGTAATTCCCTCACCACTCCACATCATCCTCCCTCTCTTCTTTCCTTCTTCTTGGGGTCAGTTTCCTTCTTTATGTCACGCATCTCTGTGCCCGTGGGACACTCCGAGACACCAGCCGTATCCAAAGTGATTTATATATCGTGCCAAATGCCCTTCTCCCTGCTCCTCGTACCCAAGTGAATTTCCATAAATGCTTTATGAATGCCCCCTTTTATTTTTATTTATGGCCCAAGGTTTTATAATTAAATAGTAATTAATACCGGTCCGTGCTGCTTGTCGTGCGTAGCGTCTTCTCCAGCGCATGATTAATGAGCCCCATCTATTAACTCAGCCAACAAGCCCAGACTCTGTGCGACAAATCTGATTAAGGTGATAAGACTTCATTATCACACTAAAAAAGAAAGGGGGGTCCAACTTCATTTTAAAACTGCCCCGATTACACCCCATCTCTCTACCTGGCCATCTCAGCGAAATAGATCTCCTGTAAGATTCATAATAGATGAAGAAGAATAGGGGGACATCAATAAATCTGATAACTTCATTTAAAGCTGTGTGAATTCAGCAGCATTTTACCAGAGGGCCCCTATTACTTTTAATTGTATTTAAAGGAGATGTAATGAATGTCCCTGGACCACCGGATTTTCCTCACATTCCTTGACAGAAAGGGGAAATTTAAGGATGTAAATGATATTTCTGTCGTCCCTCTGTCTCCACTCTCATGTCTTGTTGATGAGCCATATGTACAGTCTCATTCTCTCTTCCCAACGGGAAGGTGGTGTTTTCAATTGCAGGTACAGAAATAGCCTCTTTCAGTATTTTTAATCCAGATTCGCTTTATTTGCTCTGTTTCGGTTCTATCAAACAGCGGCCTCCAGGGAGTGGTCTCTGATCAAGATCTCTGACTCTCTCACACATTGGCAGCACTGTGCGGAAATATAATAAAGAGATGAGCCTTTGATATTTCCCTTCGGACAAGTATATTCTGCCACCGCTCTGATATGCCCCCACCCCACCCCCACCCACATACACCTTCACTACCTATACTTACAAAAATGGCGACTCTCTAAAGAGGTGTACCGTAGGAAATTGTCAATCATGTCCCCTTGTCTGTCCTCATGGACCCCTCCTCAGGTGTCATTCATCTCTCCTCCCCAATCTCAAACAAAGAAAGAATTCTATGGTATTACTGTGTGGATAAATCCCAGGAGATTCTAAAGATATCTATGGTATCACTCAGGAGCTACAAAACACCTTTAATGTGGTGATGATGAAGGCACAGTGGAGTCCAGTTGCTACCACAGTGCTAAGAACTGATAAGTGCAAAGCAAATTCCAGTATATTGTGTATTATGTAGAACTCACCAGCGAATTGGGCTCAGGGTGTATTTTTAGTGCTAAGAGTGTAAGATGAATATAAGAATGTGAGAGAAATATACTCCATAAGGCATGATCCATGGGTTAGCAGAGGAGGAGAATTGCAGGTGTAGGAGGATCAGAGTACAGGAGCTGGAACTAGCACTAGTGATTACCGGAAATTAGCTGAACATCTGCTCACAGTTTTAGGTCACTAAGAGACTAATTACATGAAATATGGAGATTTGGGATTTAGGAGGTACCTTTCACACACACACACACACACACACACACACCAGCTTTAGAGGGAGAGTAGAGAGGGATCATTTCCCTCATTCCCCTGAGCTGTTGGATAGATTGCGTTTGTTTGCTGTTCTTGTTTGTCTTCTATACTCCCTCCCTTCCAAAGCAGCAGGTGTCTGTTATTGTGCTTTCCATAATCACGGAGAAATGTTTCTTATCTTCTCCCAGGCACAGTTTTTCATTGTGGGACACATACAACTAGTATTGTATTTGAAGGAAACATTTTTGTCTTGACTGACTTTCTCTGTAAGGGGTAGAACAGTTCTGACATTGACATGTACTGTATGTTTGTGTTTATTACAGTGCATGAAAATGCACTGTACTGTTCTTCCTAGGCTTCTTCTTATTCTTCTTCTAACGCATTTAATGCAGCTTCAACCGTTTAACGTAGAAACTTTATTCAAACTATGTTACGTAGGTCTTACTTTGGACATGTGTGCTTTGTACTTTTCATCTTTGTAACTTTTATACTTTTCAAACTATTAATTAAAAACTACTCAAAATTTCCCCATAGATTTAACATTGGGCTGATGACATCACAATAGAGCCGTTAAGCAATTAGAATCCTAGGCCAGGTGGCCAGGCCACCTGCAGCAACTGCCAGTCTCAGGCTTTAAGCATACAATATCATTGTCTTAAGACTACACATCCCGTTCAACTGCTTCCTTTGCCAAAAACTGTTTCAAAATAAAAGTCCTCACTACAATAATTCACTGTTAAACAATTTAATCCTTTAAACTACTGAACTTTTTAACTGTTCAGCCATTGTAACTGTCACTTGTCATCAACTATGACTCCTACCCACTGTAGCTAGTTAGCATGGTTAGCATGTTAGCATTGTTAAAATAGTTAGCATAACTGCTAAAAATGATTAGCTAAGTTAGCTAAGTCACATGGTTAGCATAGTTAACATTTTTGACAAAACTGCTAGAAAACATTAGCTAATTAACATGGTTAACATAGTTAACATGTTAGCATTGTTAGCATAGTTAGCATGACTGTTAAAATGATTAGCTAAATTAGCTAAGTCAAATGGTTAGCATAGTTAGCATGGTTAACATTGTTAGCATTTTTTTTAACTGCTAGAAAACATTAGCTAAGTTAGCTAAGTAGCGTGTTTAGCATAGTTAGCATAGTTAAAATTGTTAGCATAACTGCTAGCAAACATTTGAGCCATTCCAACTTTCAGTTATCGTCAAATATGTACCTATTCACAGCCATTAAACTATTTAAATAGCAACATTCATTAAACTTTCAGTCTGTCAACAACTTTTAAACTATTTACATTTAACTTTTAAACGGTCTACTTTTAAACTATCATTAAACTATCTATCTATTAAACTAGCTGTCTATCAACAACTTTTAAACTATCTACATCCAACTTTTAAACGGTGTAGAATGCACCTGGCATGGGCTTTGTGTCCCGGCTGTCACCTATTTGCTGTGAACAACTGACTTATCCTCTCCTCCACTGCTGTCCTCCATCAGCTGTCATTCTTCTTTTATCCCTCCTCTCTTCCTCATCCTCCCCTCTGTCTGCTGTCTCTGTGTGTGTGTGTGTGTGTGTGTGTGTGTGTGTGTGTCTGTGTGTGTGTGTGTGTGTGTGTGTGTGTGTTTGTATGTGTTTGTGTGTGTGTTTGTATGTGTGTGTGTGTGTGTGTGTGTGAGGCCTTGGCTGCTGTCAGTGGTGTGTGTTTGGAGTGTCCGTCACTCAGCGACATGCCTACTCCTCTGAGACTTCCAGTCAACCCCCACACACACACACGTCTAACCATCATCCAAAAGAACCACAGGCTCCAGATTGCCACACAAAACACACACATGCCGCGCTCACTGACAAGTCGCTGAAGCTAAGCAGGAGGAGGCCTGGTTGGAGCCTGGATGGGAGACTTCCTGGGCTTCTTCTGAGAGAGGAACTGAGACATGTGTGTGTGTGTGTGAGTGAGACATATCTGTCTAAAGTGGATCAGAGGGATGCACTCCATCAATGGTCCGTGTGGATCATTAGCCCCATTTACCAGGACACTTTTAATCTGATTAGAATGGGAATAATAGCTCAAACGGAGTTAAAAAAAAAACTCCTTGA
Source organism: Alosa alosa (assembly GCF_017589495.1). Classification (NCBI taxonomy): domain Eukaryota; kingdom Metazoa; phylum Chordata; class Actinopteri; order Clupeiformes; family Clupeidae; genus Alosa; species Alosa alosa. Next base: position 18,207,288 of record NC_063200.1, read on the forward strand.
TCGGTATAAAATTATTATTCCGATTAGATTTTTTATTGGAATGAAAGGGGTGGTGTAGTCCATTCTTATTCCAATTAACATATCTACCATTACAGTTTTTCTATTAGCTATTCTATTAACTATTAGTTCAACCTCCACAACATTTAGTCATTTGTGCACATCATAGTAGCAATTTCTTTCCTCTGAACAAATTGCAAATGCTTTTGAACATGTATCAGTTGCTTTGTCATGTCAGTCAAAATGAACTATACTTATGGATGCTGAATAGTCGTTCCCAATAAAACTAATAGTCTTCATTTCATTGCTTGAGTCATTACATACAAAATTGGTGAACTAGTTATCAAATTCTGTCACAATGCTGTAGAATTGAAAAGAGCATATACAGTAAAACTGTGAAACGTACATATTCAGTGTCTTGTACTCACTTACTCCCCTAACTACAGCAATTTGTAACTTTACTGTAGTTTTCAAATGGCTGTACAAGTACTGTATAGTGCTGTCTTAAGCATTTTCAGGTAGTGTCACCGAGTTCTGACCTTTTTTTACATGGGAAAACACTGAGAACATAAACTGTCGTAATGAAAACATGACAAAGCTATTTGACTATCTTGTTCATAAACGATGGTGAAGACTCATTTTGATGACACTGGCAGTTTCATTGACATAAATACTTGCTTTTGAGGAATGGACTATCCATTTTGAGCAAGTGATGTGCTTTTGCAGGTTATCCACTAGGTTTTGCAGTTTGCTTTAATTGTTTTAAGAAATGCACTAACTGCTGTGCAAATGTTAAAGGGACACCAGGCAAGCCTGATGCTTTTATCTATTTAAACTCCCCTCGCCGGTCTGAAGCTCTTTTCCTTTTCTTTGCGTCTTCCGTCAAAGGGTTTCGGCTGCTTCTTTGCCGGCTCTGCCATTATACACCGTTTGCAACAATCTCTAGCGTTTTCGTTAGCCTGCCTCTGTGCTGTAAACTGATCCTGCTTCGGTCGGCGGGTAGGATACACCAAACTTGCAAGTGGGATATTCTTCCTACAGGCAGTAGGGGCGGGCGAGAGAGCCTTCATTCGCCCCGTAATGAGTCATTTAACCATATACCGACTTACGAAGATGATTAATTAACACGAAAACATTGCCTGGTGTCCCTTTAATAGTGATGTGAGAAAAGCACCAAAGCGACTGAGAAAAACTGTAACATACTGCTATAACAGTGCAACATATGCAACACATAAATCCCAGACTACCCATGCCAGTGTCCACAGAGAGAGGAGATGCAGGCATTTCTATTGGTCCTCTGGAGGTCACATGACAATGGGGGCTCTGCACCCTGCGGACATGTCCACGCGAGGAGGAGTGGAACAGAGGAATGTGCCACGTGTCAATCAACCAGCAAGACGTCAGCAGTCAGACAGACAGACAGCCTGACAGCATCAGACAAGTGAAGCCCACTAATGAAGAGAGAGGATTGGCATGTAGGAATGGAGAGAGAAGAGGAGTAAGCTAGAGAGGAGAGATGAGGAAAAGGGAAAGGAGAGGAGGTAGGGGAGATAGATAGATAGATAGATAGATAGATAGCTATACAGATAGATAGATAGATAGATAGATAGATAGATAGATAGATAGATATACAGATAGATAGATAGATAGATAGATAGATAGATAGATATGATAGATAGATAGATATACAGATATACAGATAGATAGATAGATAGATAGATAGATAGATAGATAGATAGATAGAAAGATAGATATACAGATAGATAGATAGATAGATAGATAGATAGATAGATAGATGGATGGATGCTGCTCTGCCTGACTGCTCTAAATGAGAGATTGATGAGGACATTGTGGACAGACCAGAGGTCGGCAACATGGAAGAAGACACACTTAGCACTGAAGAGGAAAAGAGTCATGTGTCCAAGTGTACTTGGCAAATGAGAAGAGAAAGAGATAGAGCAAGAAACAGGTAGAGTCTGACAGATATAGTGCTTTGGGAAAGAGAAAGAGCAAGGGGGTTGCATGAGAGAGAGAGAGAGACAGAGAGAGTGTAAGTGTAACGGAGGCAGACTGAGCTAGCGTGCTAGTTACCTGTGTAAATCCTCACAGCCCTAACCTTAAGAACGCTTCTAACCGCTGAGTTGGAAGCCTGGGCATTTTGCTCAGTGGTTAGAGCGTTCGTCTCCCATGCTGGTGTGTGTGTGTGTCAAGGTGGCGGGTTCGAGGCCCATGAGCGGCGAATGAACCGACCTTGTGACATTGGTGCCGTGACCCGGATGGGAGTGAGGATTTAGGGAGGTGAGTGTAACGGAGGCAGACTGAGCTAGCGTGCTAGTTGCCCATGTAAATCCTCACAGCCCTAACCTTAAAGGGACACCAGGCAAGCCTGATGCTTTTTCTCTACGAAACTCCCCCTCGCTCGGTCTGAAGCTCTTTTCCTTTTCTTTGCGTCTTGCGTCAAGGGTTTTCGCTGCTTCTTCGCCGGCTCTGCCATTATACACACGTTTGCAACAATCTCTAGCGTTTCGTTAGCCTGTCTCTGTGCTGTAAACTGATCCTGCTTCGGTCGGAGGGTAGGATACACCGAACTTGCAAGTGGGATATTCTTTCTACAGGCAGTAGGGGCGGGCGAGAGAGCCTTCATTCGCCCCGTAATGAGTCATTTAACCATATACCGACTTACGAAGATGATTAATTAACACGAAAACGTTGCCTGGTGTCCCTTTAAGAACGCTTCTAACTGCTGGGTTGGAATCTCAGTGGTTAGAGCTCCTTCCTCCCCGGTGTGTGTGTCAAGGTGGCAATCATGGCAGATAATCAGCACCTTTGTGACATAAGGAAAGAGTACTGCTAGTCAGAGCCAGCAATCATGGCAGATAATCAGCACACAGGGGCCCAAGGAGGCTGCAGCAGCAGCACATAGAAACCCCCTGCATACATCGCATACGCAAACACACACACACATACACATACACACACAATCACAATCTTCCTCACTTACCTGCACTGTGCTAGTCAAAAAAGCCTGATTGGCTGAAAAGCACAAAAGCCCCCACACACACTACTGCCCTCTTCAGGCCAATCGACTGAGCTGTTCATATATGAAGCAGGCCTCTGAGGCCTAACCACTGCCAGAGCTGGTCATCGACAAAAGCAGACAAGCTTCTTAGTATAAGCAACAAAGACTTTAACAGAGGGCAACAATGATTTAGGGACACACAAATGTCATTTATCGAGAGGGTTTACTAAAACTGACTGTATTGACCGAGCAGGCTTGCCACTGATTGGCCACACAATGCTGAAAGCATATAGTGGGGAGAACAACAGTGAATGCTATAAGCTAATGAATAGACTAATAAACTGACACAGACATCAACAACTAGCCACTCTAGTGTCCACCAGTCAAATTTGGACTAGAAGGATGAAGACTGTCTTGTGTGTTGTTGTGTGGTGACTATAAGATGACTATGTTTGCTGTTTGAGCGAAAACAAACACAGAAAACATTACAGGACTGTATATGGATTTGTAATTCCTGTTGCTCAACAAGTAATTGTTACTACTTGACACACACTGATAAAAAAAATGTGTAACTGTGCAATAGGCTACTCTAAGTGCCATTGGTACTGGACTAAAAGAGAACTACAAAGGAGATTTTCATTCACTGGACCCAAGACCCATAATGGTGTTACCATCTCCATCACAGCTTGATGTCATGATGGCTGCAACTTTCATGTGATGTGCTGACAAGCTTACAAGTAGCCAGAGATCTCTGCTCTCTGTTTTCTCGCCAGTCTCATCTCTCTGTGTTTGTGTGTGTGTGTGTGTGTTGTGTGTTTGTGTGTGTGTGTGTGTGTGTTGTGTGTGTGTGTGTGTGTGTGTGTCACACACATGCCTTTATGGTAAAATTGGATTTGACTTGTAGTTGAGCAAGTCCAGGGCTGCACAGAGTGAAAGCATGAGGGTTTATGGTGCAATAACAAGGGCAGAAAGATGGAATGCCCACATACTGACGTACAATACTCCCAAGTTTATTGGTGCAACAATTTTGTCCATTGCGCTTTCCAAAACCTAAGTCCCTAATGGTCAAAACATTGCACCAATAAAGTTGTGAGTACTCTGTCAATGAGAAGGGACATTTGGTCTCTTTCCTTTGTTTTTGTCCTCATATTTTTGTTTTACATTTTTATCATATGATGTGAACACTTTTCAGTAAGCCTATACCCCTGCAGTATGAGGTCTTCCATTTTCATTTCATTTATTTGTTCGCGAGGACAACACACATTAATCAACATTTCTATACATTTGCATGTGTTAGCCAGCTGGCGAATTTTCAGCTGCAGTCCCTTGGAACCACTGATGATGGAATATTGGTGACATTGCAGAAATTCCACCACAATCAGACAGTATTGACTAACACACACACACCCTTGAGAATGATGCTGTGGAAAGTCGTTAGCGGTAAAGGTAATTTGAGCAGCCAAACTGGCTGTTTATGCGGCTGCATATAAGTGTGGTTCACCCTCTCTCAGTGCGGCTCAAACAACTTTTCATATGAAAAGGATTAAAACCATAAACAGCACTAGGTTGGTGTTCTTTTACCTACACATGGGCGAAGACTGGACACCTTGCTGATTGTTATCTGAAGTACTGCTGGTGGTTCAGGAGGAACATGAATTGGGAAAGTCTTTTTCTCTATCTCTTTTTTTTCCATTATATAATTGAAATTATATATTTACTGAGATGATAAGTTTGCCAGCAAAATCCTTTTTCTCTGGCAGTTATTTGGCTTGTGGTTGTTTTCACGAAACTCCAAAATGAGAGCATTAAAAATGTATTAGATTTATTAGAAGCAACACATTTCTATGCACCCCGAGCCTCGTGTTTGCCCGTGACTGTTCAATCCCGTCCTTGTCTTTGATGTGGGAGGGATAAATGAAGGCAAACACGTTACAAAGGCCAATCATGACCAATGGAGAAATCACTCTCTCTCTCTCTCACCCACACACACACACACACACACACACACACACACACATATATATCACTGCATCATGGGGCTTTTGGGGGTTTGTCAGTGTTTGCAAAGCTCCAGGAGTGCCCCAGGTTTAGCAGAAGCAAGGTCACCGTGGCGACTGCTTTGGAGAAGAGGCTTTTTGTGTGTGTGTGTGTGTGTGTGTGTGTGTGTGTGTGTGTGTGTGTGTGTTCATCTCCCCCTCGCCCCCATCACCCCTTTAACAACTTCCCATTGTGTTTCCCCCACTAAAATGGCTTTCCAAGAAAGTTCATTTGCTAGAGAGATCAGCACAACCCCCTGGAATTCAGCAGGCGCTTTTTTTTTTACTTCTCCTCTCCTCTCCTCTTCTCTCTCTCTCTCTCTTTCTTTTACTCTCTCTGTGTGGTTTCCAGTCCTCCCTCTCTCTCTCTTTCTCTCTCTCTCTCCTTTATTACTTTGAGACGCTCCTGACCCTGCCTATAATCCCCATTCTATTTCAGTGACGGGGAGAGCAATAAGGCAGGTTCTAAAGGCTGGAATGAAATCCAATGGGGTCTGGCTTTGTGAATGTCAGAGAGAGAGAAAGACAGGGAGGAAGAGAGAGAGAGAGAGAATGAGAGAGAGAGAATGAAAGAGAGAAGGAGGGAGGGAGAGCAAACACTGAGGGGGGAGGGGCACACCAAAGCGCGGAGGATGGAGGAGATAATCGAGAGGGAGAAGACAATAGGAGGCACAGAGAGAAAGAGGAGGAGAGAGAGAGAAAGAGAGAGAAAGGAGAGAGAGAGAAAGACAGAGAGAAAGAGAGAGAGAGAGAGAGTTCAGTCGTCTCTCGTCCTCTGTGTCTGGCATTATTTCCATACTCGGAGCATTTGACTTGCCGCCTGACATCTTACCCTGGAACTGAAAAGAATTCAGGGTTGAGCATTTTTCTCCCTTTTTTTTCCTTCATTCACACTTCAGCACAGCTTCTGGGATTGAATTAGGGCAAATCTATTATACAGTTGCCATGGAGACTCAGGCACAAATGCTGATAAAGGATGTGTGATCTTTTTTTGCAGGCTCTGAGTGGCAGTCTGCAAACAAGCGTGTCATATTTTGAGCCAAAAGTAAAGTGTACATTTGTGTGTGTGTGTGTGTGTGTGTGTGTGTGTACGCATGTGATCATGCCTTGTGTGTGTATGTCCACGTGTCTTTGTGTATATGAGTGTGTGTGAGTATAAGTTGCTATGTGCATCTGTGTCTGTGAAAATATGTACACATGCGTGTGTGTGTGTGTGTGTGTGTGTGTGTGTGTGTGTGTGTGTGTGTGTGTGTGCTTGTGTGTGTGTGTGCTTGTTTATTTGTGTGTGTGTGTGTGTGCTTGTTTATTTGTGCTTGTTTATTTGTGTGTGTGTGTGTGTGCTTATTTGTGTTTGTGGTGTGTGTGTGTGTGTGTGTGTGTGTGTGTGTGTGTGTGCTTGTTTGTGTGTTAGTGTGTGCGTGTGTTTATCATGTGTATGTCTGATTCAAGTCCAGAACATTTCAATCTCTGAGCAGGCCATAGCAGCAGGCTTTACGGTCTCCATCAGAGTGTTTTGGCGGGTTGCGCTGAGATGGACTGGGGTGCCAATTAAAGCAGAGCAGCTCTGCAGCCTGTCACAGACAATCACACTTGTGGCCGGTGAGTGTGAATGAGGATCATCACCGCCACCCACACAGCGTCGGAGAGAGGGGAGCACCAAGATGATGAGACGGTCACCAAACCATCGTTGCCGAGACCAGCCACTCGGTTGTCAGAGAGATAGGGGAAAAAAAACACCTGCAAGAACACAAAGCATTTCTTAAAAAATAAGCAACCCACGCGAGGTCACACAGGACAGCTGTTATGTAGGCTATTTATTACAACGCATAACATCTGTTTTCTTCTAAAACAAAAAAATGTCTTACACCAGATTGGATTAAATGCAGATGTAGGATTGAACTGACCTATGTTGTTGTATGGTATTTGCGCTTAAAGCAACACAAATGTTAGTCTTTTATTTTGAAATAATGACTTCAAACTGATTTTGAAGCAACACTGACTTAAGGAGAATAAAATCTCTGACATTGTCAACGCATGCCCAGTATTACAATGTAAAGCAAATGTGTTATGTAAATGTAAATGCAGTGTTGTTACAGGTAGGAAAAATAGTTAATAACTTTTTGTTAGTCTAAGATGAACTGGGTATCCCCTTTGCACTACCCAGTATGGCTGGAAGTGTGCGTGTGAGTGCATCTCAGCCAGTACTTGTGTGTTGAATGGATGTTCCTCTTGGGGAGGAGTACTGACTGCTCATGTGTACGGTTCTGTTGGATGGATGCTTCCCTACAGGTTCCACTACCAAGATTCTGACACGGAAAGGAAAAGGATCCAAGTCCCAAACACCAGCTAAAACCAAACTGCATCAAGTCCTTGACACTTCAGTATTTTCACACATGGGTCATTCTGCGTCAAATCAAACAAAATCCAGGAAAATGGTTGCGGCACCATCTGAGATTTTGTCTCAGTTTTTCTACCTAATATTTAGGTCCCAAAACTAAGACCTGTAAAAACTTGTAAAACCTGTAAAATTTCAATGTTTTCATTTTCCACCCTTTATTTTGTATAATTTTTACTCTCAGATATGATCTGGGAGGTCATGTTTGGGCAATAATAAGCATTATTCCTAGCCTGCCCAAACTTAGTAGGGTGGAAGACAGACATGTTCTCAGTATGATTGGACCTTTAAAGGAGAATTCCGGTGTGATATTGACCTAAAGTGTGTTGAAACATGATATCGAGTGTGAACGTATGTCTCATAGCTCATCTCGGCTTGTCCCCTGCACTCAGGAATCTGGTGCTAGTTAGCCAATGCTACTAAAGTATTTTCGATGGGGGTGCCTCGGGCATCTAGCCTGGCGGGCCATCCTATATCATTGAAATGTATAGTCTGGAATCGAGCCATTCACCTCGCTTAATCCAAGGGGCGGGCAGAGAATTGTCTTTCAAACTGCCTAGGCATGTTATAGGCCAGCGCTACGACCATATCCGTATCTGGTCGGCAAAACGGCAAATACATCCTTCTTCGAAAAGGAATGACTTAAGTGCATTGTGTTGCTCAACTTTCAAACAAAAAGCACAAGTCCAACTTCCAAAGAAAAAGCCGATTCAAACGCTCTTACCGCTCGCCATAGCCACCTTCCTTGTTGTTCACCGTCAACAGGGACTGTCGTTATCCTATTAAGCCCGCCTTTAAGACTCGCTAACAAAATAGAGCGATGTGATTGGATAACATCCACGGTGTTAGCCAATAGAAATTCCTATGGTTTGCTACTAGACGTACAGGCTGAGCAAATTAATTTGCCGCCGCTAGGGTGCGTCTAGATTTCTAGGCTATCGGGCATCCGCCTAGCCATGCAAATAAATCACTGTTTTACACCATTTACCACCCACATACTTATCTGTGTTGGAGCAACCATTTCACCACAGTACAATTAGCTTTCTTTGTTGAACCTTTATAAAGTCATTTCAGCAGCCATTTTGGATATACATGCAAATGCTGATGAGTCAATCTGCAGTAATGATGCATTAATGAAGACTGGCAGTTATTATAGGCCTGAAGTTAGTGACTTCATGTCTATTTTTAGGGTCATCATCATTCATGATAAATTCTTGTGTGGCAAATTAACTTAACTATGACTAATTCAAACACATTCACCTAATTATGCAATTTCTTTGCAGTCTCTTCATGCTTTTTAAAGAAGCCTCCAGTTATAATTCTGTGTATTTGATGTATAACAATGTCTGTACACTCAAACAAAAACGGTCAATTAGACTGTCAGGCCATGTTCCCGCTTCCCTTTACTCTTCTATAAAGCCATAGATCAGATATCTGTCCTGATAGTGTCCTTTGAGGTCGGGCTCAGGATGAATTGGCCCTTGAAGGTTTAAGATGTCACTGAGGTCGTATGGACACAGCAGTATAAATGGCACATAGGATTTCAAACACACACACACACACACACACACAGACACTGACACTGACACTGACACTGACACTGACACAGACACACAGACACAGACACACACACACACACACACACACACACACACACAACACACACGCAAAACCAATTCCCCACACCCTTTCAGTTCCACTCAAAGAACTTAGTCCTGAGTAGCTTCATCCAGAACCACAGCTAGAAGTCACTGTATACACTGTAACTCATGTCGTTACAGACCATCACACACACACACACAAACACACACACACACACACACACACCGTGGCCGGTCTTCCTCTTAGGCAGACCCGTAGCCATTAGAGAGAGATGAGAGAGCCAAAGCTGGGCAGCCATCGCCATTTACCAAAATCCAATTTGCGGAGGCAATGAGGTATATGACACATAATGTATACTAATTTCACATCAGTTAAATGCGGCTTCAGCTGCGCTTTAGGCGATCGTATCCTAGCATACATAACTGCGCTCTTGTGCACAAATCTGGTTACACATACACACACACACACCAATACTACAGGTAAAAAAATGGTTAGGCGCACAACTCTGTATACTTTGAATCTTCAGCTGTTCTGTGGAAAGCTGTCATTACAAATGGGTGGGATATTTTTAAACCACACTGGAAAAAGTCTGGGTATGCAAACTCACATTTACATGAACAGAGCACAGGACACACAACACATCCATACATACAGTAGTCTACATCTAGCTGGAGTCTGTATTTCTACAGCTCTTTGACAATGATTAGTTGCCTTCAGTGATCGAGTTGTTTAAAAAATCACGGGGGATGGTGTACCTTGTCTGCTCACAAGTAGGCAATAACTAATATGCCTTGTTAACATTATTAATCTACATAGGATTTACGAGGGGGGGTGTTTTTTGTCCAAATATATTCATGAGGGAATAGAATGCCATCCCTCCACATTCCCTCTTAGCTCTAGTGCTGATTGCCTACACAGAAAACAGGAGTATGAGAAGGGCATTCTAATTTAGCAGGGGTGTGTTCGACTCCTCCTCATTCTAAACTCGGAACACTACGGGGTGAAGGAGAACTATACTGTATTCTACAGAAAGGTAGATCTTTAGCATCAGTTGTAACTTTGGAAGGGGAGCGTTGGATGAATTCAAAGGTACAGAGGCGACAACACAGGGTGTCTTCAGACTGACAGCAACCTGGCAGTAGCAGGACGAACTCTCAGAGGTTTCTAAGACACACTGCTGACGTCTGCATAATGTCAGGATGAAAATCGCATTGTTTTTCACATATGACCCCTCCTAGGGAAGTGACAGGATTGAGGCAAGGGGGAGAGTGTGTGTGTGTGTGTGTGTGTGTGTGTGTGTGTAGGGGGTCGGGGAGAGATCAGAGGCATCACTCCCTATGTGCTGCCTGGTCTGGATTATCTAGTCACCTCTTTTGTTCCAGAATATTCCGTTCCTTTGCTTCCTTCAGCATCCCCCTCTCCCTGCGTTGTTTGGCGTGTATACATATAGAGGAGGTATCACCTCATACATGTCTCCCCTGTGACATGCAAAACGGGGCTTCGTATGCAAACATCCTTCGTGCATGTGGCATCTGGATAATGTCCCTGCGTTGGCTACGAGCCGCTGCCGCTTCCTCCACTGCCGTCGCCGTCGCCGCCGCCGCGCGCGGAGCCCCAGAGGCAGCGGAGCCACACGCTCATTATAAAAAACTAGGCGGGCGGAAAGCCCTGCCCCGCGCACCGTCAGGAAATGAAATGAATAAATGCATTTACAGGCACCCGCCCGCCTGAGCAGAAGGGGATGGGAGGAGTAGGAGGAGGAGGAGGAGGAGGAGGGAGGGAGGGAGGAGGAGGAGGTGGGCAGAGCAACCAATGACAGCACAGCGGGACAAAAGAAATGTCTCTCCCTCTCTATTTCTCTCTGTCCCTCTCTCTCCCTGTCGCCTTTGTCTCGTGCCTCTCTGCCTGTTTCAAAGTTCATTTGTCAGTTTACAGATCACCGGTTCCTATTAAATGTGTATGTGTGTGTGTGCGTGTGTGTGTGTGTTTGTGTGTGTGTGTGTGTGTGTGTGTGTGTTTGTCTGTGTGTGGCAGGAGGAAGGCAGAAGGTATTTGTCAGATGTGTATGTGTGTGTGGGGGGGGGGGGGTGTTGGTGGCTCATCTTTGACGTGTGTTTGTAAGGGTGTGTGTTTGAAGGCAGAGGTGTGTGTCAGTGTCTGATGTGTGTGTGTGATGTATGTTTGATGTGCCTATCATATGGTGTGTGTGTGTGTGTGTGTGTGTTTGTGTGTGTGTGATGTGCAGAAGCATCATTCTATCTTCTCTTGCCAGCATTAGGGGGTTGGCCACATGCATTCTCACAATCACTCACATCCCTAGTCTGGCAAAAAAGTGTTTTTATCATTGTGAATCTGTGTGTCTGTGTGTGTGTGTGTGTGTGTGTGTGTATGTGTGTGTGTGTGTGTGTGTGTGTGTGTGTGTGTGTGTTTGTGTGTGTGTGTGTGTGTGTGTAAGTGAAGCATGTAAGAAGTATGTCTAATGTTTATGTCATGCATAGCATAGTCATTGAGTGTGTCTGTGTATATGTGTATATGTGTGTGTGTGTGTGTGTGTGTGTGTGTGTGTGTGTGTGTGTAGGTTATGTGTAGCATGTTCATTCCAGATGGGGGGATAAAACATGCATGAGCCGCCCGCAGCTCTGAAAATAATTATACTCATTTAGTGGAGACGAGGGAGAGAGCATCCAACCAAGCCACCACCCATCATACCGGCAAACCTCCAGCATACTAATGAGAACCTACTGTAAGACAATGGCTGACCACTAAAGAGGAGAGGATAGTATATATGTGTGTGTATGTGTGTTTGTGTGTGTGTGTGTGTGTGTGTGTGTGTGTATGGTATGCGTGTGCACACACACACATCTTTGTATGTATATGTGTGTGTGTGCGTGTGTGTGTGTACGTGTGTTCATGTAGACAGGTATGAATACACATGAGACACACGTGACAAAGTTTTGAATTGCAAACATAGAACTCTAATGAATCATAAATAAGCTCAAAAATTCATGTCTGTGTATTGAAAGTATTTAGTGTAATCCTTGTTGTGCTATGTTCTTCCTTCAGTCAGATTAAGCACTGTTTCTCTGCTGGCCAAGCCAAGGTCATGCTACACTCAGAATGAGTTAAGGTCATTCAGATTGTAATTAATGCAGCTTCAACACAGCAGTTGACCCCTGTGTCGGCTTTGGCCTTGTCTTGGCACAGATGTGGCCTTGACCTGGCCCCGTTTTGGCAAAGATTAGGCACAAATCTGGCATAAATCCACTGGATTCAAATGCGGCAAAGCAGAAACATTAAACATTAAATTTAGACAAACCGGAGACACTCTATGCAGTATGTAACCAAGGCTTTTTCCTAATACAATTGTAGTCGTTAATGTACCAAGGCATGGACTCGGAACGTACCCTGGAAATCCAGAGTTCTCATGAATTGTCTCTGCGAGACACTCTGGCAATGAATAATGATGCACGTTACTTTTACCCCTTGCATCGCGAGTAGGGATGTAACGGTATGAAAATTTAACCTCACGCTTAAAGTCACCAAAATGATCGCGGTTTTCGGTATTATCGCGATATATAAAGGCGCAGAGTGGCTACATGATACAGTACACGTTTTACTGTGAAAATGTTCCTTCTTTTAAAATGTAACCTAATCCATCAATTAGACAACAGAATCAGTAGGGTACTAGTTTTTCATTGTACCAGGCCTACTGTATATCAAAAGCAGGCTCGGAAAAAGCTGGGAAGGATTAAACACACGGTTTCCCCACCATGGTAATCAACTGCGATAATTATGATATTTGAAATGAAAACGCTAATTGTTATCGTCAACATTTTTATCGCGGTTTACCATTATACCGGTAATTGTTACATCCCTAATCGCGAGGAACCAGTCACATCGGTGTATCTGATATACTGTTGGCACGCCATGAGGCGAGCTAAACAGATGACAACAGCACTGCGACGAATCAGTCAGTAAACATCGGTCGTAGTGTTGTCCAATTGCGTCGAAGTTCGGAATCAGTCAGTAAACATTGGTCGTAGTGTTATCCAATTGTGTGCAGTGAGATTTTCAAATGCATGCTTAGTGCCGCCCCTCAAGTTGGGCCATTTTCATTATTTGTGGCCAGACCCTTAATCTTTCTAGACTACCAGGGTCTGGATTTTCCAGGCTACTCGGAACGGATACTTGAAATAAAAGGTGGAATTTAATTTCTTCACATGAGTAACAGTGTTGTGTTGGTGACGTCTTGCAAATGGGAGAAAGTGTGAGTTGTGTGTTGGCCCATTTCCCATCTCTAGCCCAAGGCAAACCACTGCTGTAAGAGTTTCATTATTTTTTAATTTGACTACTTCAAACTAGTTCTCAGCTGGTACAAGTATTCCATGGCAAGGCCCATCTCAGGCTGAGTTTGCCAAACATTTTCTTGTTTTTCTGCTGACGCTACATACTAGAGCGTGTCATTTGAATGTGCTCTCACTCTCTTGGATACAGTGACATTAAAAGCTTTGAAAAATGCAACATATTCTCTAGTTATGGTTATGAGCAGCAGATAGCACAGTAAAGCACAAATACTGTATCACCCTTACAAAAAAAGTTACAATGCAGTTTTTCTGAAGTACAAAGCAGTACTGTGCAGTTTCATGCCCAAAATACTGCATTTCTGCATATAAACTGTAAAGAATTCTTCAAAAACTGCAGTTCTTTTGACTAACAAAAAACGGCAGTAATTTGTGCAGAGCTATGGGTGTTACTGTGGAACATCATGGCATGGCATACCACAGCACAGCATGGGATGGCACAACCCCGCACCACATGGCATGGAATGTCACAGCCAGGCACAGCATACAGCAAACCAGCATGGCATAGCATGGCAAAGTTCACAGTGCCAAAATACAACATGCTACACAAAATATACCTCTCAACAGAGTACAGTAGACGAGAAAACCGCAGATTAGAACAGTGGCAGCTTTGGCACAGAATCCTCCATGGGGAAGATCAGGACTGAAACCCGGGGCGCACATTACTGAACAGACCGACACAGCATTCTTCAGCTCAGCGTGGCACAGCATAGCACCGCGTGGCACGCAACTGCACAGCATGATACAAAACAACACAGTATGCTTTACAAAACTGTAGTGCAAAACAACATAGGGCAGCAACAATGGCACAGATCTGCGCATAAAGGAAGACACCACCAGAGCTGAGCTGAAAAACAGGGGCATGTTGGAGCAGGGGCATCGCTACTATATATTATGGGGGCAGAATTAACACTGCGACAGGACACAGAGCAGAGGCCAGAATGGCACAGGACAGACAAAGGGCAGAGGACACAGAGTTGCACAGCATGGGACAAACACAGAGAGAGATGGTGCACAACACCACACCACACAACAGCATAGTAGAGTGCATCTTCAAAATTATAGCACAGTTAAGAGCATTGTTTGGCACAGCTCAGTACAGTGTTGCAGGGCTTGTGGCTCAGTAGTGTTGCAGGGCGTCTTCAGGTGCCACTGAACAGCACCATAGTGTGTGGTACTGCAGCCCACCAGTGTAGGAGCAGAGTATCAGCACTGAACTGCCTTGCACTATATTTATATTTAAATATTTAACCTCAGACTGATATTGCACTATTCCTTCCCTCTCTTCATTGTATATTGTACCTTGCTTGTGTTTGTTGAGGTGTCCATGAACATGGCAACCTTGACTTGGACAACAGTCGCACAACGGACATTTGCACTACCCTACTGCACAACGCACAATTGCACTACTCTACTGCACAACGGACATTTGCACTACCCTACTGCACAACGGACAATTGCACTACTCTATCCCACCCATAGTGTTCTGTTTATTTATTTACAAATGTACATACTGTAACTATACTTATACATACTGTAGCTATATCCTACTGCTCTGTTTTTTAAATGTTAAGTGAGTGTTGTACTGTGTACATATAAACACACACACTCAGACAGACAAATACACACGTAAACATACATTCACCCCTTTCACCACAAAAACACTGGAGGCTGGATTATTAAAATAGTCTGGGATTTAACAACATGAATGAATGGCTGAAATGGCACAGTACGACCATTATGCTGCTTTAGAAACACCCCCAACTACTTTTCATTTCCATAACAATAAATTGCATAAACACAATCAAAACAATCACTTCATCACTTTAGCTCTATGTCTTTCTCTTCCTCTCACTCTCTCTCTCCCTCCTTCCCTCTCTCTCCTCTATCTCTTTTTTGTTAAATCCTGCAGCCCGAGTTGGGCACCTGTTCAATAAGTCCTGATTTATGTCTTTCGATATTAACACATTTTTCATCCCGCAGCTGCGCTGCAATGCCAGCCTGATGACCGATGGGGGGTAATCAGCACTCTAATGTGGAGAAACTCTAGACTGCCGATGATGAATGGAGTCGCTAAGAATTCAAATGGCATTGGCACCCGCGTCGGATGATAAATACGGCGATGACTTTCACATGGCCCATAAGGTCTCAGAGCTGATTTGGTAAAAAGGGTCTGTTTATGCGGTTACATCACCTCCAAAGAGTTTTGTTTCCTAAATATTAGTGATTTTTCATTAATTTATTTACACCTCCTCCAACTGTTAACTGCTTCATTGTGATGTTTAGCTTTGAAGCAAATTGAAATGTTGATTAAAAGGCACCTGCTGAGATATTTGACTGAGAGTTTGTGACACTTCAGATTTCACAGGCTCTCTTGTCAACTACGTCCTTTGAAAGCTTCTGAATAGTGTGTGGCTTTATGGGAATTACTTGATATAAACACTTCAGATTGGACAATGGACATGTCATTGTGCTTCCCACTGTCAAGATGAGCATCCACCAGTCATATCATTTCATTAAAAGACTTGCCAGTACAAATAGTCTGTAACCATTATCTTGTCTTCTTAGCCTTGCCAAATTTATGTGTATATGCCTCTAATCTGATCAGACAGCTAATGTCATTAAAGTCAAGTCAATGGTATTTAGTACATGCTTCTATCCAGAGTAACACAAGCAGTGCAACAGTGGGTTTGGGAATCAAACCCAAGCCGATTGTCCGGCAGCAATGCGACCCCTGCTCCATCTCACCCGTTACCGTAACAACACTGGTCGATGCCTTCTCTGGCTCACTCTCTTTGGGCGCGGAGGAGAGATGTGTCAAAGAGATACGTCTGTCTTCTGAGAACTCACGGTAAGTAGCATACATTACACTGGCGATGCGGACTGATGGAAACTGGGCCTTTGATGATAGCAGGGGTGTAAGTCTAAAGGGAGAACCACCACAGAAGATTCTGGAGAACTAGAAGGCAGGGAGCCAGCAAAAAACAGGTTCTACCCTGAATTTTCTTTTTGAACTTTTCAAAGGCCACATAGAAAATTATTTTTTTTTTTTAAGGCTGAAAACATATAACATTCATACAAAAAAATGGACAAAAAAATGTGCTATATGTTTCAAAATGTATTTTTGGTATGCAGAATACATTCATCTTGGCATGATTATAATCATTTCTGGGCATCTGTGTGAGCATATCCTCTTATGAAGAGTGAGGCCTATCACTTCTGTGTGGGGCCAACTGACCTACTCACTCACAGCCTCCTCTATGCTGAACTGCTGTACTAAACCATCATGTCTCCATCCTTTTCTCCCAGAGCTCATCAGCACTGTGCCTGACACCCAGTGCCAGAGTCTGCCCTGAACGCTGGACAATCGATACGTCTCTGTGACCCATAATGACCCAATTACTGGCTATGTGTTGGTCAATGGCCACGTCTCGGAGGATGTGTCTGAAAAGGCTGCGTGGCGTAGGAGTACCTCCTGACCCACGCCTGCCGTGTCCCTCTCGACAGGTTCCTGTCAGCTCTCTTCCTGTTTGTCTGTGCCTCCAGGGGTGTAAGATGGAGGCGGTGGTGTGTGTGTGTGTGTGTGTGTGTGTGGGGGTGATGGCCTCACATGTAAACAGGTGCTGCTGTGCATGCATACTGTACGTCCGTAATCACCCCACATGCCAGACTGGTGTCCAGTCGCTCAGAACGCCTAATCAGACGACCGAATCTAAGTCTTATGTAAAGCCTTTCTCTTGCTTTGTGATCACCAGGGGTAGGGGATTGGTGGGGTAGTGATGGTGATGGTGGTGGTGGCTGTTATTATTATTATTATTATTATTATTATTATTATTATTATTATTATTATTATTATTGTTGTTGTGCTTCCCTCCTGTGGTACTCAAGGTACTGATGCAAACATAAAATCTGTTGCAGGCCAGTGCTCTGGGCTTCCGGGAGGGAGCTGACACATTTGCAAGGAGAGTGGGAGGGAGGGAGGGAGAGGTAGAGGAGGAAAAGAAGGAGGAGAAGGAGGAGGAGGGGTGAGGAAAAAAAGAGAGAGAGCGATTGGTAGGAAAGAGATGAAGAGGTAAATGGTAAAAGGGCCAGTGGCCGATTATAAAACAATAAAAGGAAGAGAATAAAAAACTCTTTCAGTATCTCTCCGGCCCACTCCACTCCACTGCCTGGCAATGGGCGCCCAGGGGAGTCCATTACTGATGTGGATATGTAGCCTGGAAAATCGGCCTGTACATATCAATACAGTATACACCCAGTAATGATTAACTACATTGACCATATACTGTAATTAGAGTGCTTGACGGGACACTTTCAGAAATACTTTAGTTGGTGTTTGTATTAGTACATACATGTATGGTGTATTCTATGTTAAGTTGCTTATATCTCCCAAAGTCTATACACAAGTGTCTTCAAATGCATATGGCATTGCAACACCGCAGTCTTCCCACCCTCATGTGAAGACATTTTACTGGCGTGCAAGACACACACTGACATTACTTGTCACATCATGACATATTCCAATTTAAATTAGACTGTCATCAGCAATCACAGAGGGAGGATGTATTGCTGGGGGAAAATGAAATGAAATATTCCTATAAGTGTTTGAGCCACATACTTGAATCTATAACTTGGCCATTTTCTTTGTGGACCTTGGCTGACATTACTTACATCTATTTGTAATAAATGTAATGATTATTTTCAGTCAAAAAGAAGGTTATCACTGTTTAACATCACTGTGTGTGAGTGTTCACCTCTAAGCACCTGGTTCAAGAGTGGTGCTTATGCCAAAGCACATGTTCTCTGTTAATTAATTATTTAGTATATCGCCATGCAAAATGTCACAGTTAAGACCATTAATGAAGACACCAATTACTTATTCCAGGTTTATATTTCTCAGAGCAATTATATTTTGTGGATAAAATAATACCAGTATATCCTCTGTATCTGTCTAGGCGGGGGCATATTTTGTAATTCACAGAGGCTCTGGGACAGTTCAGTCTTCAGTCTTTATTTATTTAGTACCTCCATGGGGGTACAAATATATGGAAAACATGGACTTTCATTTTCCATGTGTTTTTCATTTTGGAAAGGGACTAGTGCAGTGCTGTGTCTAAAATCTTTTCGTTTCCATTTCAGGACATCAATAATCTTTTATGCATTCAGATTATTTATAAAGAGGAAATGAATATATAAAGTATGCCTGCCACAGATAATTCCAGCCTGTGTCCATTTCCCCAGAGTCGTAAATATACACGGCTCGGCTTTTCCCAAACATGACATGACCTCTAGTGGCCGACTTCTGAATTGCATCTGTTAAAACATTGGGGTTCTAAGGATTTGACCATCACATTATATATAATCAATTATGCATATTTAATTGATGAATGCTTTGAAGGTTGCAAAAAAAGTAGGAAAATGGTAGGCCTACTGGTTCTTATGACCTATATGCTATTGAACTAATCCATTGTCTGAATGTATAGTAGCTGTAGGCTATTATCAATGCAATATTCCACATGTTACTCAAACAAAAGAAATGGCTGTTTGTTTCCAGCATATATTATACCGCATTTCCTTGTGGTTCACCCATCTCATCTCCCCCTATATAGTAGGTCTCTGGGAGCTAATTTACTGGCTGTCAGCTCCTGTGCATCACTGCAGACCAATCAAATAGAACATGAAAGCCCATTGTTGACATGCCATTTATGAAATATATACTTTGCCCACCAAGCTTTGACGAGTAATGCGTCTTTTGGTGCATCTTGGTGCAGGAAATAGCTTGGCCATATAGTCACAGGAGAATATTAATTGTGACCCATGCTGTGGGCATGTGTGACAAGGTTTGAATTGTATGGATAATGATTTTATCATCAAAGCATGAAGGGGGATGGCCAACACCAATGACAGTCAGCAGGTGGCAGAGGAGAAGGCTCGGGTAGGCAGCCTGGGGAGGCAACAGGGCACGTCTGAAAATCAGCCAATGCATTCATTATAATTGTATTATAAGTAAATAGGAACATCTGCCAAATGAAGGGGTCCATCTTAAAATAGAATTTCTTGCTTATGGAAGTCTCTTTGTCTCATTCAGAATAGGTACTAAAGATGGACACTATAAGATAAACTTTGCAGGAGGATAAGGATAATGTGTCCTGGGTGAGTTACGTGACCATTCTGCAAAATGTAATAATCATAACCATGGTTTAATTAATACTTTAACATCCTTTGATATCCTTTGATCTTATCCTATCCTATATTTTTCTGTTTATTGTAATCCCCAATCTATGGTGACAGCTTGAGAAAAAAGGTTCAGTCTTTATGCATCATGTAAAAAGTAATGCTGTCACTATTTTTATATACGTTCCACTGCAGAAATTGCAGTCATCGTATTGCAGCTGAACTGCAATACTGTTAATGGCATACTCACTGTCAAAGGGAGCAAAATAGGATGGATGTGAAGTGAAAAAGTAAAAAAAATTCAAACCAAGAATAAAATAAATAATTAATCATTCATATTGAATACTGTAGATATCTGACTCATCTGACTGGTACATCTCCACTGAATCACACCAGTCATGTCTCAGACAATGAAAAGCTTTTGTACTTGCAGTGGTCTGAAATACATTTCAATGCTAATTTAAATGTAATACGGCAATTCTATTTGTCTTAATGTCTTGTATTTGTACAGGGTTCATTGCACATCCCATTACAGCTAGCCTCACATGCAAAGTCTATGCAGTGTTTACCTTACAACAGCATTGACTGAATACATCCTATCCTGAGAAAAGACATGGATGTCAAAATATTGGTATTGGTGCCAATTAATTATCAAGGGAAAAGAGAGGAAAACTTACTTCAAATAATGTGGTCTTAACCAAAGAGACAAGGGCGAACTTTTCCAATTAAAGTGTATCTTGCAGCTCCAGTGCACAGTAGTAAGGGCCCCAAACCCTGCCAGAAATCATTATCCTCAGACCAACCAAACCCCCACCCTAACCTCTCTACTTCCACACACACACACACACACACACACACACACACACACACACACACATGTACACTCAATCACACACACCAAAACACACGTATGTTTACTCACACACACAAAAACACACACGTACACTCACTCACACACACAATCATACACACACACAACCACGTATGCTCACTCACACACACACAAAACAAATACACGTATGCTCACTCACACACATATACTGTACACACACGTACACTCACTCACACACACACACACACACACACATACACTACCCCCCCACACTGGACTGCTGTCCCATTGCGATTCTCCTGAATAAATACCACACTGAAGCACAGGGCAAGATCGCTTACAGTCCCAGTGCCCTGTGTCCAGCCAGGGGCTGCCGTTTACCCCGCACTCCACATACACAACCCACACAGGAGGACATGCTGTTGCGTGAGGTTAAGAGTCAGCTGTAGAAGAAACAGCAGTGCTACACCGTTCATCTTGTATTCTACAGCAGCTTGTACAATTCAGTGCTGACAGAGAGATATTATGAAATAGCTTTTTTACTAGGTGTCAGTCATGGAATACACAAAATGATGACAGTCAGCTGATTTCTTTGTTGTTGTTTTAAAAAAGAAAAGAATAACACATGAAGAATTTGACAAAATGATTATTTTTAGGTAGGCTGACCCATCACTGCATTTCCAGTACAGGTCCACTGGGACTTTAATTTGACTTTAACTTTGTTTTAATTTGGGAATGGGACTTTATCATGAGTAATACTTTTTTTTATTAACATAACATAACATGACGATATGAGGAAGATTACATCTCAGAATGCATCGTCTAAGAGCTCAACATCAGTAGCCTATAGTGCTTGGGAATTGACCATAGATCAACATCTAAGGCACATCTGTCAACTTCAAAGGATGTCTATGAGATGGAGTGAGCCATCTGAATTGTTCACATTAGTTGTGTGGTTATCAGTCAGTGGAAAACAAAACAATGATGATGACATGAAATATCAGAAATTGCCTGACAGAGTGTGAGCTTATCTGCAAAAGCATGGTAGTTGTCAATGCTTGTTGTGTTATGACAAAATGGGGACAACTCTCGTTTATTTGAAACTAACAGATGGTGTTGTTCTGAGGCTAATTGAGCTGTGTATAAGTTTCTGCTATACATTTGTTAAGGTCAAGTTGTTCTCAATCATCTTCCTCTTTCACTCTTTCTCTACTGAAGCATCACCATGGCAACAAGCTATTTCTGCTAAAGGTCTGACATTAAGGTGAAGGTTTGCTCCCAAAAGGTGCATACGAAGAAGTGACAATGTTCACACAAACTGCGGGCTATAAAAAGATTGCTGATTGGTTCATGAATCACAGAGATGTTATTTTCAAAACATATTTTCATTTGATGTAAATAGGCTAATGTTTTAATAGGCCTGATTGAAAAAAACCCCCAAATATCCACATTTTCCCTGAAAAAGCACTTATTTTAAAGCATTTCTTTTAACTAATCACAAGATCTACATACTTGGAAGGCTTTTAAATAGACATAGCTCCAAACATAGTTTTTATGTCTGGTGAACAGCTGACTCTACTGAGATAAAATAACAAAACTAAGCTGTACTCACTAGAGTGCAGGTCAATCTTGTCCCACCACACCCCACATTCTGATGCCCCAAAACTGCAAACGTCCTGCAAACGTCTGAGGGGCTGTTGTTGCCAGGGAAACCGATAGTGAGACAGTGATGACTGACCATTCTGGAAGGAGTGAAAAACATGCTCTGAGCAGGTAGAGAGAAAGAGAGAAGAGAGAGAGAGAGAGAGAGAGGACATCCACAGGTCATCTGCAGAGACTGACTGCCTTTGAAAAGACCGCTGGCACCTTGATGTAAGGATGAGATCATGCTGAGCATGCAGTCTGATATATCGGACAGCTGAAAATGGAGGCTTGATTTGGGCTAGAATCCTGACTCCACAGAACCTAAACGTTCTTTAAGCATCAGCAATGACACAAACGTTACAATAACCCACAACACAGCATGACCTAGAGTTGCTAATAGTGCCCTTTTCATCACGCTAATGTGTAGCCTACTGTAATGAAACAGAGCAGAACAGAACAGAACAGAATAGAACAGAACATTGCTCCAAACATAAGAATGTTCCACATGAAACTTCCAGTCAGATTGCTTCGTAGCCCATGCTCAGTGAAACAGCTCCATCTGCTTTCTGTAGGTTCTTGCTCACATACATGTTACATGGCATCACTCCCCATACACTCCCCATCGCATACATGGGGAGTTCTGCACTCAGAGGCCAGAACTCCCCCATTTACTTAAGTGTGCTGCTGATTCTTTGCTGCCACCAAGTGTAGCCTCAGTTTCACCCAGCAGGTCAAGGAAAAACTGTACCATCTTGCCTACATTTGAGACTGAGTGAGACTGAGAGGATCATATTAACGGGGGTCATTTTACATACATTTCTATTATTTTTTTTCTATGAATTATTTAAGAAAAATGGTGCAAGTAAGAGTGAGGCTGGTAAAGAATATCCCCATGGCTGGCTGTGATTCGGCCATAGGAAAAAGGTCTACTGAAACACATGCAAAGGAGACAACAGCTTTCGCAAACAAGTATTAGCAAGGTTGTATATAAAAAAAAAAAAACACCTTAACTTCAGCACAGCCTGTAACTCAGAAGGGGGGTCCATCTTTTTGGGGTCAGCTGGGCAGGGCTGGATCGGTAAAAAAAAAAAAAAGAAAAAACACCACACAAATCACAGTACTGGGCTGACAGACATCGCATTCAGACAAGTGTCAGTAGGCCTATAGACAATTAATGGAATTATCCGGAGTAAAATGCACTTTAGAACGTTTAAAAAAAAAAAAAAAAAAAACATAGTCCAGTATTTCTTTTGAAATTGAAATCAAGTTGTATGCAACAGCAAACCCTAGCTTACTAACAGGTTGGAATTTTGAAATGTCACGTGACGTGATGTCGTGCAACGACGTGATGCAATCGACTCCTACGGACTTTCCCCTAAAGATGCCAGCTGCAGCAGCAACATTTCCGGAAAGGTACTGGCTTGATGAAATTCATTCTGGACTCTCTATCCGACCACATAAAGACCTCGGGATACTTCGGTTTGGCTTTAGGGACCCTCTACTCACTACCACGTAAGTGTAATGTTGGTTGGAACTGTAGAAGAGGTATAAAAATAGCGTTTTGTAGCGGCGAAATAACATGCCCTGGTCACTTCCAGGCTAACGAGTTTTGAATAAAAACGGTAAAATTGAACTTTCTCAAAACACATCCGAATGACATGATTTTGATGTCAACTCAACGTATGTACTCCCAATCATCCGTAAATTTATCTAAAGTGCATTTTACTCCGGATAATTCCTTTAAGAGGCTTTCCCCCTTGGTTTTTCCAATTTATTTCAACAGCTTGAAAAGCTAGACCAAAAAATATATAAAAGCTTTCAAGGTTGCAGTGAAAGTGTCAAGGATGAGATTGTATTATAACAGTCCCAAATGATTTACTAGTTAGTTTGCATAATGTCTCAAATTCTCAATAATGTAGATTTGACAGCCTGTTTTTGATTAGACAGCAGCCTATTAGCCTAAATGACCATTATGCTGGGCATGTCACGTCAAATGACATTAGCCAAACAGTGATGTTATGTGTTTATCCAAAGAAGTTCTCACTACATGTGGAAATGAATACATCAATGAGGTGGACACAATGTGGCCTTCTTGTAATTCAGTGTTAGGTCATCACTGCTGCTCTGCTCCGGGCACTGACGCGAGTGGGGAGAGTCTTCTGCGCAGGCGCTGTCATCATCTTTCACCCTCAATTCCTCCTGACCTCCTCCCGGTTTCTGCAGCGCTGGAACAACTTTAGTGCCTCTATTTAAAACATATCACGGTACATATCGGTGCAGATATATAGATATATCACACATGAGGGATGGCATCTTTTTTTGGAAAGATTCTCGTCGGTATTTACGTGGAAATCAAACGGAGCGATGGTAAGTCACACCCAGTCAGATTTATCCGGTTGAAGAAGATGCCTGATTTGGAGGATGTTGCCGCGTTAGCCAGTTTTACATCAGCTTTGTTGCTGAGTAACGCAAGCAGCTAAACCGCTAATCCTCTACAGCTGGCCTGCTGTGTAGAGAGTTTGACATAACATATTCTATTTTATCCCTACGTGTAATATAGCTGTCAAAGAAATGCAACACAATAGACAGGCTAGCTAGCTGCTGTCAGTGCATTGTCAACCTCACATACACATTAGGCATGATGTAGATGCACACGTAGCTAGCTAGCCCTTTATATTTGCCAAGTGCCAACAAATAATGTTAAAAGAGCTAGCGTTAGCTTACCAGATAACATATACTGCAGTCAGTGCGTCCAGTCTGAGCAGGGAAGGAAAGCATATAAAACGATAAGGGTTTTGCGTAAGATGGTGACAGTATTTAACTTAATGCCTGGCTGATTAACGTTAATTAACGTTAACCGACAAGCGGACATATAGCTGTTCTTTCCGGAGGCATGAACTTGTTAGACGGGAATCTTCAGAGTTCGTCCTGCAACACCCTTGTCTTGGTAATCTTAATGTCACAGGGATATCTCATGTCTGGTAATCTGTCAAAGACAGCCGAACACACGCCCTTAACGACATGGGCGAAAAATAATTGAATATAGATTTGAAAAATCAAGCCTACTACTAACTACACTGTGTCGGATTGTGCTGTTGAACTTTCACTCTCGTCTGGAATTGAAGTGAATGACATTTCGCGCTTGCGGAGATATTCATTCGTGGACACACCATGCGTCTCTGATAGGGTGGTGCTGTTACTAGCCTCACCATCTTCCAAAAACCCCCTTGACAACAGTTAGGTCGTAGCAAGTAGGCCTACAGCCTCAAGCTGATAGACCATCTCAAACATGTCCTCTGATCAGTTTTTCGGCATCTGAATGAAAGAATAGCCCATGTTTGCCAACAAGACATGGCTCATTGTATACTGTTTATACGAGCTAATTAATTGCTTAATTGGAGTTAATGCTGATATTAAGCTTTAATCGATTAAGTGTCTACCACCTACCTGCTCATATTGCATTGAAAGAAATGTAATTGTCGATGACTACGGCGTGATAGGGTGGTGTAGTAGTATTGGTCCAGTTTCTGAGAGCCGTGGAGCACACCCCTTGCCAGCTGGACTACTGCAACTGAGTAGGAATCACAGGCGAATACCATTTAAGCACGCACCAGTGACGCACCCTGCTCTTAAAGGACAATGGTGATAAGGCTCGTTTTCAGAACTGCTTTGAAGATTCATCCCCAAATCATGCTGTACGTTTTATTGATCAAGGGATTGTGTAGAGAGAATGCCATACAATTGCGAGTGAGAAGTTACAGTAAGTGACACTATTTTACCCAGAGCCAAACCTAGATCTACACATTTCTTGTTACAATACTAAAGGCCCACACACATTACATACAGTATTGATTGGAGTGGAGCAGTTTGAATGTTCTGTATGCCTTGTCATAATCACATAGTTTAATAAATTGCATATTCCTTGATCATCTAGCACAAACATCATGGACAAACCTGTCTCTGAACTTCTGGCTTCTGCCTGTTCTACAAATTGTTCTACAAATTGTAATATTATCGCCACCTTCTAAACAGTGTTATCTTTGTGAGATGCTATCATGTTGTTCCCTCTCGGTTCACTGTTACAATAAGGAAAGTAGTCTAATTAGGTCGCTCTTACCTGCAGTATGACCCTTCCTTATTAGTTTCCTTCACAGATATCTTTCCCGGTTCATTTTTTTAAATCATAATTGTTTGAAGTGTTATTTGGCTATTACATCAGTTTGAATACTTGGGTACCTCTTGGTCTGTCAGGTGTTGCCTATAGCTATTATACCATGAAGGAAGGAAAGGAGGTACAGTAGCACTATGAGATATTATCCGGATATTATGAGGTCACATTCTCTTACCACTGTACTCTACCCTTTGACAGGTTCAAATGATGTTTAAGTATGTTCTCAATCCCATACCTTTTCTTAGTGTTAAACTCATTGAGACCATGTTGCATGGTGATACTGCACTTTAAACAATACATTCGATTGATTGATTGTGTCACCAAAAGAGGCAGTTTAATTCTTTTATGTTATTTTTGTAAAAAGATGAAAAAGTGGTGGTATTGTGGTGGTCTTTGTTGCAGGACGAATACACCAAGCCATGGTGACATCTCTGAATGAAGACAACGAAAGTGTCACCGTAGAATGGATTGAAAATGGAGACACAAAAGGAAAAGAGGTAGCCAATCCTAAGTAAATGTCATACTCACACATTCTACAGTACATCATGGATGGTCCTTGGGTTCTTATGCAGTGCCATCCGGGATGGATTAAAGGAACGAATTGTGGGGTGTGTGTGTGTGTGTGTGTGTGTGTGTGTGTGTGTGTGTGTGTGTGTGTGTGTGGGGTGTAATTTGAGTCATTTGAATGACTAAGACGCATGAGCAGAAGTGGTGTAATATGTCTGGTGTATGACTGGATGCTGAGGCCATAAAGTACCAGAGACTCTTCTCAGGGTTTCTGTGGGATTACTGGGAAAGCCATTAGGGCTAGAGGAGATCGTTATGTAGTGACTGCTGTAAAAATCAGAGAGAGTGGTGCTGGAAAGAGTGCATCTTTACTTCCTAAGTGGGTCAGCATTAGGTAGCATTGCCCTAACCATTGAACGAACAAATATGGAGTCTGCATAGTTATGCCAAGGAAATGCAGCAA
Organism: Alosa alosa; assembly: GCF_017589495.1. NCBI lineage: Eukaryota > Metazoa > Chordata > Actinopteri > Clupeiformes > Clupeidae > Alosa > Alosa alosa. The sequence continues at coordinate 18,234,489 of NC_063200.1, forward strand.
TGACCTGAGCATGTGTAACAGGCACTATGGTAGTACCTAATAAAGTGAAAAGAGATTGATGTCTGTTTTGAAATTAGAGACTTTAAATGGCCTTGCGGCTGTTGATTATTCTCTGTATACAGTACACTGTATTTTTTATTCTCTGCTTACTGTCACTCAGTATGCATGGACTTCAATGATAGTGTGGGAATGTGCTACCTAATGTTGTGAATTAGCTAATCATTTTTGTTCACATGTGTTCTTTGACAGATTGACCTGGAAAGCATATTTGCACTAAACGCAGATCTTGCCCCTGATGAGGAAATTGTGCAGAGTCCCGAGACTCCACCCCCTCCTGTGACCAGTGGCGTGAAGGTCAACAAGATCCCTAAGGTCTGGAGCAGTTTAAGCTCACACTTTCTGCCAGCTTGTTTGGGCCTGTAGTTGTTTAGGTCTGTGCGTCATATTTTTGTGGGGGGGAACACACATCCAGCTGGTGTAGCATACAGCAACGGAATGTTTAAGTGAACAGAAACTGTGTTTGAATCAAATGAAAGAAATATTTTGAAAACTAGGTAGAGTTTGATAAAATATGAATGTTCATTTTGACATTGTTCAGCTGAATGGAGAGGCCAAAAAACAGGAAGCATTTGCACAATCATGAACATGTACAAATCAGATTACCCTTCCTCAGCACTATACAAAATACAGCATCTGATCCCTTCTTACTGACAAAAAAAGGTCCTGGTGTGTGTACTACCACAATATATGAACTGATAGTGTATTGTACGGTGGCCCTGAAGTGCCATGCATAATTTACATTTCAGAAAACAAAATTACAAAACTACAGACAAATTCGGTACATTTCAGGGCCACCGTAGTATTGATAGTGTACTGATATGGAATATTGATAGTGTAACAGTAGATATATAATGGTGTAACAGACTTACTGGTCTGGCGATGGTGAAGCTGCAGTCAAGACCCCGAGCTTCCAGTAGGGAGTGTGACAAAGAGCAAATGTGTGTTTTGCAGGCCCGACGAACAATAGCGCCACAGAAGAACGACACTCCGTCCCGGGACAACAGAGTCACAGGCAAGCTGCTCAAGCTCTCATCGCTACATGGAGTTTGTATTTCTTTTGTTTGTAGTCTTTTGATGTGGTGTGTCCTAGTCCTACTCCTGGATCCCACATCAGGCCACGTCTCCCTTTAGAATTGTTTATATGATTTATGGGGTTCAACAGATGTTACAGAAGCCCTGGCTGGCACACAAGTGTTTACCGAGGCATACATCCAGTACTTTAGTCTTATAATAATCTGATGATAATAATGTGTACATGTTTCTGTGTTCCGCTCTGTCTGTGTGTGTGTGCGTGCTGCGTCTGTGTGTGGGTGTCTGTGTGCGTCTGTGTGTTTCTGTGTGTGTGCGTGCGTGCATGCGTGTGTGTCTGTGCCTGCATCTTGTGCAGTGGGGACCACGCGAGCCCGGCCCAGTCAGGCCCAGCAGTCCCAGCAGGCGGAGCCGCCCCCCCCAGCCCCTGCACCCCAGCTCACCCAGCAACAGACCCTGCAGCAGCAGCAGAACGGTACTCACATGATCCCACTAGCAGCTGACGAGCCCTGTGCTTAAGTGTGAATGCAGAGCTCCTAAGTGTGTTTGTACAATTATTCTGTAAGTAGCTTTGGACAAAAGCGTCTGCAAAATACTATAACCATAACCGTATGTGTGTACCGTAGTGTACTTACGTGTGATACTCAACCTACTTAAGTCCGGATAGTACAATACTCTGATCTGAGTAGTCTGAGTAGTACCGTAGTAGTGAACAGTATTACTCAGGTGTGAATAGTACAGCATTTAAGTGTGAACAGAACGGTACTTTACATTTACAGTACGTAAGGGATAATGTATAGAATGGCGGTCATTATTGGGAAAATAAATCCCGACAGGGCGAACCGGACCTCGACGCGCCAGCGGAAGGGTCTTGCTTCGCCCTGAAGCGTTCTACCTGCATTGTGAAGAGCCGTATAATAAATTTACAGTATTTGTTTAGCAGACACTTTTATCCAAAGCAACTTGAGAATGAGGAGTAACATTCTAGCTACAATGCAGAGGCGACCTTAAGTACCAGTTAATACTACATCAATAACTACTATAGTAACAGAGCATGAGCGTGCAAGAGTGCAGAAGTGTTAAGTACTCGTCAAAGTGAAGAAGGTGGTAAAAGTAGCTGGAGGTAGAAGAGGAAAGACTAGGAGGTGCGTAGGAAGTGCATGTTCGGTGTGTTGGGTTCTTAGAAGCGTTAGGAGAGGAGGTACTCTCTGAAGAGTTGGGTCTTCAAGAACGTCTTAAAGATAGAGAGGGACGAACCTGCTCTGGTAGCACTTGATAGGTTGTTCTTCAATTGGGGCACTAACTACAAATGAAATTAATCAGGACTGCCGTGTGTGTAGTGAAGTGAAGTGATAACAGTAATGTCGGTGGTCAGTACTGCTCCATCTGTCATCTCTCTGAGACCTGTGTGTGTAGTTAAGTGATGAAACTAATGTCGGTGGTCAGTACTGCTCCATCTGTTGTGTCTCTGAGACCTGTGTGTTTAGCCCGTAGGAAGTCCAGCTGTGTGAAGGAGGTGGAGAGGCTGCAGGAGAAGAGGGAGAAGAGACGACTTCAACAGCAGGAGCTCAGAGAGAAGCGGGCTCAGGTACCTACAGTACCTACCATCCCAAGCACGCACACACACACACACACACACACACACACACACACACACACACACACACACACACACACACACACACAGAGAGAGACACTGTGGTAATATCACCCATTTTGACAATCGGTTGACCTGCCCACTGTTGTAACCCACCATTACAAGTCTGTTGCTTTGGATAAAAGCAACAGCTAAATACCAACTTTGACTTAATAACTTAATCTCATCTTTCCACTGTCTCTCAGCTATATGTCTTGCATACAGTCTAGGCCTTCCACAGTGTGACCCTTGCCCCTTCACCTTCCCAGCATCATCTCCAAGCTCTCTCTGTCCTATCTGCTCTCAGTGGGAGTTTGGGACTCATGTAATCTCTGCTCTTTTGCAGGAGGTCGACGCCACAACCCCAAATTATGAGATCATGTGTATGATCCGAGACTTTAGGGCTAGCCTGGACTACCGGCCACTAACCACTGCTGATATGGTGAGTGACTGACTTAGTTGGCTGGCTGTAGTCGTCTGCTCTAGGGAACTAAATAATTTAGTCTTCAAGGATACCTAATAGATGCCCACTAGATCCATTCATTTGCCGATGTTTGCTGGAAGTGCACACAAGTGTTTACAGGGAGGTTATGGCATTCTTTTGGTTTCCTTGTCAAGTATTAATTATCAGAAATTAGTGATTGGAGCTTCAGTATGTAATTTCAGTTTCAGAGTTTGTTTGACCTTTTGGAAATATTGAAACAGATGACTTAGAGAGAAATGTCATGTTATGTTTGTCATTAGCTGAACCAGCCCTTCTGTTTGGGAGAATGAAAATGAACAAGAATTTGCAGAAATGAAGTATACGTTATTAAATTTAATGCAGTATTTGGAGAATGGCCATGGTGGGATTGGGATGTGGCTCTGTGCTTTAATCTCTGATGTTGTTTGGATTGTTTCAGATAGAGGAGCACAGGATATGCGTGTGTGTCAGAAAAAGACCTCTCAACAAGAAAGGTACAAATGTCTCATTCAAACTCATTTAAGCCAGCCAAGTCACATACTGTATTTAGATGAAAGCTTTTTTTTACTGTATGTAAGTCATTTGATATTGCATTGCAAGCTTGAAAAAGTAAAAATGCTTAGATTTTTATATGGATAGATGGCAGGAGCACTTTTTATGCTCAAATTTGACAGATTTTTTGGCTTTTTGCCATAAATATATTTTTTTGCTGCTGTTTGACTGGTATGATTCTAAAGCAGTCTAAGTATTGTGCATTGTGTTTACAGAGCTTACAGTAAAGGACCTGGATGTCATCACCATCCCCAGTAAAGACGTGGTCATGGTTCATGAGCCGAAACAGAAGGTGGACCTGACCAGATATCTGGAGAACCAGACATTTCGCTTTGACTACGCTTTCGACGACTCCACCACTAATGAAATGGTTTACAGGTGAAGCCTAGTCATGTCTTTTATTTCAAAATAAATTTCAAATAACAAATTTCGAGAGGCTACGTTTTTTATTTTGAATGTTGTCACAGGTAGAACTTCATTATGTTTTTATTTATAACTGATTATTATTTTTTAATCAGTTAATTTTCATGAGGTCATTAATGGCTTTTACTATAATAACATGATAATATTTTAATATGCTAGTATTCATAGACCTCTGAAGTTCACTTCCCAAAGCTGCCATCTGGATCTCCTTATAAGGGCAAAGATGGCAGCTTTGGGTCCTTTTTTTACTCAAACTTCAGAGGTCTATCCATTAAGTTAGCTGACGTGCATTTCTTTGGTGTGTGTGTGTCTGCAGGTTCACAGCGAGACCGCTGGTAGAGACCATCTTTGAGAGGGGCATGGCCACATGCTTTGCCTATGGCCAAACTGGCAGTGGAAAAACTCATGTAAGTCGTAGTGTTTTCCATGTCTAAGAAGTGGGTAACTAAACTGCCTGTCCTCTGAAACAAGAAGGAAAAGTGCTTATCCTTTCATAAAATTATTCTCAAATTTCTACAATGTTTCATGTTCTGGTCTGTGCTGTTATCCATGCTGCCCTGAGTCATTAATCTAAAATGCTGTTTCCTCGTGCTAGACCATGGGTGGGGATTTTTCAGGCAAGAACCAGGACTGCTCCAAAGGGGTCTACGCCTTGGCTGGTAGGTTTCATTCGAAAACTACATCTATAGTTTCATGATAGTGACTGATCTTTGAGGAGACAGTCTGCCTCATGCTAGTCATTGATCATTCTCTCCTGTAGCTAGGGATGTGTTTCTCATGCTCAAGAAGCCAAACTATAAGAAGTTAGAGCTGCAGGTGTTTGCCACCTTCTTTGAGATCTACAGTGGGAAGGTAAGACGTAAAAAGACGTAATGGATTTGGATTTGATAGATGTTTTGCTCTCCTCTCTTGCATCAGGATAACTCTGTATTCTGTACTCTCTCTCTCTCTCTATCTCTCTCCCCTTCCATGTGCGTGTGTGTGTGTGTGTGTGTGTGTGTGTGTGTGTGTGTGTGTGTGTGTGTGTGTGGTTGTGTGTATGTGTGTGGGTGGGTGTATGTGTGTGTGTGTGTGTGTGAATGTCTGTCTGTGTGTGTGTGTGTGTGTGTATTCCTGTCTGCATAATATCTGTGTGTGTGTATTGTTCATGTGCATCCATGTTTGTGTGTGTGTCTGTGTGTCCATGTGTGTGTGTCTGCGTGTGTGTCCATGTCCGTGTGTGTGTGTGTGTGTGTGTGTGTGTGTGTGTGTGTGTGTGTGTGTTTGTCTGCGTGTGTGTCCGTGTCCATGTGTGTGTGTGTGTGTGTCTGTGTGTGTGTCCATGTCAATGTGTGTGTGTGTGTGTGTGTGCAGGTGTTTGACCTGCTGAACAGGAAGGCTAAGCTGCGTGTGCTGGAGGATGGTAAGCAGCAGGTGCAGGTGGTGGGGCTGCAGGAGCGTGATGTGCGCTGCACCGAGGACGTCCTCAAACTCATCGAGGTCGGCAACAGCTGCAGGTACCATACTCACGCTACACACACACTCTCTCTCTCTCTTACTCACATACACACACACACACATGCACTCTCTTTCTCTCACTCACACACACACATGCTCTCTCTTTCTCTCACTCACACACACACATGCTCTCTCTTTCTCTCACACACACATGCTCTCTCTTTCTCTCACATACACATGCACTCTCTTTCTCTCACTCACACACACACATGCACTCTCTTTTTCTCACTCACACACACACACACATGCACTCTCTTTTTCTCACTCACTCACACACACACATGCACTCTCTTTCTCTCTCTCACTCACACACACATGCGCTCTGGCAACGCAGGACATCTGGGCAGACATCCGCCAATGCCCACTCCTCGCGGAGCCACGCCGTGTTCCAGATCATTCTGCGCCGCCGGGGGAAGATGCACGGCAAGTTCTCGCTGATCGACCTGGCGGGAAACGAGCGCGGAGCTGACACGTCCAGCGCCGACCGGCAGACCCGCCTGGAGGGGGCCGAGATCAACAAGAGCCTTCTGGCTCTCAAGGTGTGTGTGTGTGCGTGTGTGTGTGCGTGTGCGTGCTTGCGTGCTTGTGTTTGTGTGTTTGTTTGTGTGTGTGTGTGTGTGTGTGTGTGTGTGTGTGCGTGCTTGTGTACGCACTTGTGTTTGTTTGTGTGTGTGTGTGTGTGTTGTCCATACATGTGTCTGTGTGTGCCTGCGCACATGCGTGTGTATCTTATCTGTGTGTGTCTGAGTGTGTCTGTGCCTATGTGTTTATGTTTTTTTTCCAAGTGAGATATTGTGTATTTGGATTTTGACCTTTTATGGTTACACTCGACCTTTGACCCTTGTAAAGGTTAACTTGTGTGTGTGTGTGTGTGTGTGTGTGTGTGTGTGCGTGTGTGTGTGTACATGCCTCACCTGTCTCCTGGTTGATGCCTCCCTCAGGAGTGTATTCGAGCTCTGGGACGTAACAAGCCTCACACGCCGTTCCGAGCCAGCAAACTCACACAGGTCCTCCGGGACTCCTTCATCGGAGAGAATTCCCGTACGTGCATGGTGAGTGAGATACCCCCCTGGAGACCCACACACCCACACACGTATATATATATATATAGATAGATAGATAGATAGATAGATAGATAGATACACACACACACACACACACACACACTCACAAATAGACCTCAAGAAGTAACCTTATTTAGACGCTCTCCCTCCCGAGAGATTGCAAATACAGAAACAAACACACACAAGCACAAGAAAAATGTATTATTCATATTTTCAGAGGTTAACTGTCACGTCTGATTTGAACAGATTGCAACGATTTCTCCAGGCATGGCCTCCTGTGAGAACACACTAAACACACTCCGATACGCCAACAGGTAAGCACTGCGCACACCAGGGACCACATGTGTACTGTATTCATGTGCACACTCCTGGGCAATGGGTCCTGATTGTGGAAGCCTGGTTCAGGGTGTAGTAAGATTATGTTCTACAAAATAAAACAGGTGTTTTACCTGAGACTGAAGAGTATTTGACTGAATGGGCTATTCTTGGAGCCTCCCCCTTTTTTGTGCAGAATTTTACTCAGTTGTGGTGTTGGCTGTGATAAAGGCTGGGACTGTCTCATGGCCATGAGTTCAATGGACTGTGTGTGTGTGTCTGTGTGTGTGTGTGTCTGTGTGTCTGTGTGTCTGTGTGTGTCTGTGTGTGTCTGTGTGTGCCTGTGTGTGCCTGTGTGTGTCTGTGTGTGTGTGTGTGTCTGTGTGTGTGTGTGTGTGTGTGTGTGTGTGTGTGTGTGTGTGTGTGTGTGTGTGTGTGTCTGACCGGTTCTTCTCAGGGTGAAAGAGTTTGGCATCAGCCCCTCTGACATCCCCTTCAGCCAGACAGGTGGGAACCGTGCAGAGGTCTCCCCCACTTACGAGGAGGAGGACTTCGATCCCTCTCCCAACAGGTCGCACCTTCACCAATACACCTTTCTAATAACACACATATTCACTGATACAGAACCTGTGTAGAACTATCTGTGCCTTTTCGCCAAAGTCCACTTTGCTATAGTTTCATTATTATAGTTTCACTGTATTATAATTACAATAATATTATAATAATTACAACCTAAAGCTGACCTGAGCTCTTTTATCAATGCTTATTTCTGTATGTGTGTGTGTGTGTTTGCATGTGTGTGTGTGTGTGTGCGGGCGTGCAGGGTGACGGAGATGTGTGGCGACCCAGGCGTGGTCATGGATGGATGTGGGGGGGGTCCGTCTCTGAGCCAGCTGGAGGTTCTGGAGGCCCAGTGGGCCATGGGCAGCTCTCCACAGAGGGACGACCTCAAGCTGCTGTGTGAACAAAACGTGAGTGCAGACCCCACAACATGCATACAATAACACACACACACACACACACATACAAACAACTGTACACAAATGATTAACACACACATAAACACATGCTCACACACACAGACACACAGTATAGCAAGCTATTCATATGTGGTATTATTGTATTGTGTATTATTATCGTTGTCTCTGTACTTGTACTCTGCACAATGACATTAAAGTTTAATCTAATCTAATCTAATCTAATCTAATCTAATCATCTTCCATACCTAATTGGTATCCTTTTATTTGTTGTTTATTTGTTGAAATATTCATTTAACTTTTATTTTACTATTATCATTATGTCTGCCAGTTTACTGATGAATCTGTCGTTCCGGTCTGTGTGCGTGCGTGCGCTTGTGTGTGTGTGTCCGTGTGCATGTTTAGGAGGAGGAAGTGTCCCCGCAGCTGTTTACCTTCCATGAGGCCGTGTCCCAGCTGGTGGAGATGGAGGAGCAGGTGCTGGAGGACCACAGGGCTGTGTTTCAGGTGAGGCACTTGCACTCACTGAATTATATCACAGGAAACATTACAGAGTAGACACTAGACTCAATAGGTGAGGGGTGCCAAAGATTCACAGGAGAGGCACACAAGAAAAAATATAGGTCGACATCTGTATGCAGTTCTATTGATATCGGTAATTGTGCGTGCGTGTATTAGCTTTAAAATGCCTCGTTTCCTTGTCCCAAGTCAACAGAAGTCAGCATGGAAACACACGAACCATCCTTCTTCTCCACAAATGCCTTAACATTGTTTTCTGGTCCTTTGTAAAAGTTAGTGCTGTCAATAACTCCTAGCCTACAACACTCATTAGCGAAATCAAAATGATATGTAGTAGGGTAGGCTATTAGGAAAAAACTGATAGCCTATATCCCCTCCGTTTTTAAAAATAATTATGTTGAACACTGATATGCTACAAACATGTTAAACAGCTGGGAAAGGCTGTAGCAAATCCCTCGAACAGGTGGTCAATCAGAGATTTCAAACGAACGAGGGAACATGTCACAATGCAACAGCGCTGTTTTCCCTTGATGAAAGTGAAACCATGAGTTTTCCCACATCTCAACTTTGGCCAAAGTTTTCAGAAATAATCGTTTTCAGTGATAAAACCTCATTAAATAATATGAATTTTCCATATGGGGCCTTAGACACAGCGTTTTTTTTTTTTAAACATAAGCCTAATCTAAGCGTGCTCAAATGACGTGATGGCCAGGCGCTGTTGCTCACCTGTCCATCATCGTAAAGCCCGATTTGATTGGTCCACCCGATCTAGGGCGAGCATACTTGCTCCACAATGGAGCAATGCCAGACCGAACTTCCCGACCTCATATGTTGTGGGCGGGACTAAGTTCGGAATGGCACCCAGGCTAGGCAAACCCCATAACATTGGCGAAACATTGCTACTCACTGAGATATATGTGTTCAGTGATGCTGGGAGAAGCAGCTGCTGCTAAACTTGACGTGATCCCTATCTCTGATACCGTAAATCCTCAAATTATGGCCAGGATTCTATTTATAGCCTGGCCTTGGATAAGGGGTCTATTCGGACAAATAAAGGCCGGCCCCCTAATACAAGCTGGGGTAATAATGGCCCACCAGTAGGGCTATCAGTCCACGAGCACTAGATGGATTTCTACCCGATATGATTGACAGTAAGGAGAGTGAAGTTAGAGTGGAAGGAATATGGAGTATGCCAGTGAATGTTGTTTTCAGGAGGAAGGTAGGACATGTAGGTTATAAAAGCACTGTAACATACAGTACATAACCAGTGTTTTTAGGGCAGAGGCTATATACTGTAGCAGGGATTACCTAATGGTAGCACCAGAGGGAAGCTTATTCTACTGAAGAGCAAAAGAAAAAGTATTTTGTGAGTGTAACATTATCCACATTAACCAACCCCAACTACAGTTCTCCAAGTGTGAGTAGTGGCATCTACTCTCCTTTTGTGGCATTACGTTAAACATTTTATTTAAACATAGGGGAATGTTTGCAAACAGTTTTCTGTTTGCCTCAAGTTTTCTGTGAACGTTGTCCGCGAACATGCGAGGGGCTGGACGGAGGGTTGCCCTAGAGATGGAATATTTACACAAAATTGTTCAAATGTATCTGTTTAGAGAAAATATGTTTGCTGCAAATGTTTGCCTCTATTTTCCTCAAGAAATTTGAATGCACCTCTACTTTCTGTGTTCATGAATTGTCGTGCCACTCTTTATGGATGTACAATCAAACATGTTGTGTGTACAGTACATGCATATCCATTTTGAAGTGTAATGTAATATTAAATTTGAATTGTAGGAGTCCATACGCTGGCTGGAGGATGAGAAGGTCCTGTTAGAGATGACTGAGGAAGTGGACTATGATGTTGACTCCTATGGTACACAGCTCGAGCAAATTTTGGATCAGAAGATTGAAATATTAACAGAACTAAGAGGTAACTCTGCACATGTCATGTTCTAATTTTACCGTTTTATCAGTATACTAAGTACCTGGGGCCGGTTTCCCGATAACGTTCACTCTTAGGTAAACCTTACCAAAGTTGTTTACCTTTATAGTCGTGGTTTCCGAACTGTCCCTTAGAAGTCTTCTTACGAAAAACTCCTTACATCCGACATACAAGGCACTGTCCTCCCAGAAGGTGCTGAATTGGTTGACATCGATTGCTCAGAAATCTCCAGACCAACAATGAACGACGTACGAAAGACATTCCTAGCAAAGTACCTTTTGGGAAATGAAATGACAAGGCAGAGCTTATGGTATGGTTATTAACTACGTAGAGTTAGGAAGGCTTCGGGAAACCAGCCACTGGAGCATTGTGGGGACCTCTAAGCTTTCAGAGGACCTCATCTTATTCTCTCCATCCACAGATAAAGTGAAGTCCTTCCGATCAGCACTTCAAGAGGAAGAGCAAGCAAGCAAACAGATTAACCCCAAGAGGCCGCGACCACTTTAAGAACCATCCCAAGACCCCCACAGTGCCGAGAGATGCTTGACTCCTGAGCGCTCCAACACTTCTTCCCCCCACCAAAAACCAGCTTGCCAGCTCGCCTCAAACTGGACAAGAGTTTAACCAGCTCTGATGGTCATTTCCTGTAGGTGTTGTAGGTGATGACCGCTGTACATGGAAGACAAAGGGAAATTGAACTAAAGCACACAGTACTGTAAATGTAAATCACTCATTTGTAAAATAATGAACAAAGGTCATCACCTTTTGCAAGGGAAACTGACTTGTAATCCTCTGCTGACTCGGAGGGTTGATGACCTTTTATTGTATGCGTTTCAGCTAATTATGATTTGTTGGATGAAGATGAGGCCACTTTATGATTAATGCATGCACAAACCTGCCAGTTGTACCGAAGCCTTTTCATGTTGTGTGTGTATATACTCAAACTTTTCATCTCATTCTAACATCATGACATCTGGATGAGATCTCCGGCAGAATCTTCCTTTCACCGTAACCTGTCCAAGAATATCGCTGGAATTCATGGCTGCTCTACTGTATCTCTGACTGCTTAGAGGAACTGTGGTTTCGTGAACTGAGATTTAATTTCTAGACATGGCACATTCTTAGAAACATACAGTTGTTAAATCCATACTGGATCCCACTGAATGTTTCCAGCTTTTTTGTTAGTTTGTTTTTTTAAATATCAATGCCACTAGGAGCGGAAAATTAGGTACCATTCAGAGTTCTGTGAACAGCTGCATGATTAGACAAATAAACACTATTCATATTGATAATTTTTTTTTATTTTTATATATGGAGGAATCTGTTGAAGAGTCTGAATCATGCTGTATAATCGAATGTGCGAGTGTCATTTACGTTCGTACCATTTTGTTACAAGCTGTGTCTAGTGTTTCAGCTCTCCTCTTCATGTTTTGTTTACAAGGCAATCAATGTTTCTATGTGACTGAACTATTCCCTGTCATCATTAATAATGTACAAAGTCCATCCTGTTAAAAAAAAAAAAGTTGTTTACCTGTTTTTAAAAACAGAATACTGATGGACAGTGCATAGCTATGAGGAGAACTACTGCTCTGGAACTGTGCAGTGCTCAATGTGACTTAAATAAAGACCCTGCCCAACTGGATTTTTTTGCCTGTCATAAATTGTTAAAGTGCTGACAAATTCACTAGATGATGGAAAAAAAACTGCAAGTGTGTATCTTACTTAGTTATGCCACATGAGGCGTATACTTCCCTAACCACTCATTTCAAATTCGAAGACCTGTGGGCTTTAAATGAGACTGCATCACCAAGTTGTGTACAAAGTTCTTTAGTTCTTCATTCATTTATAAAGACTATTTGAATCATCTATGGAACCTTTTCTGGACTAGATTCATAGGATTACAGTATATGGTATATGGAAAAGGACTTGGCCAGTAAGCACATCATAGTTGGTCTGTTATGTCAGATAAGGATACAGGGCCAGTTTACTATACATGGATTAAGCCAAGTCCTTGAAACTCTATTTATGGGATTGATTTATGGGAAAGTGGTCGACATGCACAGAATCACGGAGCCAGGCTTAGTTGCTGTTCAACTGTTTTAATCCACAGTACATAACTGAGCAGGTCTGACAGAAAGACCTGCTGATGGAGCAGGGTACTTAACAACAGCCAGGGGAGAGGTGGAGCAAAGGGGCAAAAAGCACAGATCTAAACAGTTAAATACACTCTGTGAACTCAAGATTGAATAGGATCCCTACTGGTCGTTGCTTACTTACTCGCTAAAATCAGCTGATGTACCCCCACCCAAGTATGGCAATACAGTATACTGTGTGAGTGTCGTTTGTTTTCACTTTGTTCACACCAGTCTGTCGTTCTTGGTTGTCGATCTGATGAGTCGCGTCCCCGACACTAAAAACAGAGCCAGAGTTACCTGGTTCTGCAGCCAAACCAGAAGTAACACTGAAAAATGTACAGATGTGTTAAATACAGGTTGATTTCAGATCGCTTACCCCCACCCCGCCATAAAACATAAATATGTCAGATGTACATACTGAAAATATAGCTAAATTATCACCACCTCCATATCTTCAAGTGTACATTCATACATTTTACAATGCTATTGTATTTTAATTTATGTAGAATAATCTATATCTGGTGCAAAACATCTGAAATGTCTTTCTACATAGTTGACATTTTTTCCCCATACATGCCGTATACTTTTGAATGTATAACAAAATATGGTCATTTTTAGATTGTGTATGTTTGTCTGTCTTATTACTGTTAACTGAAAGCCATAACACATACACATTTGGCCTCACTCACTACACTCCTCAGATGGCGCATGCAATGCACTTACAGTTACAAATGCATGAGTACGAATGCAGAGTAGGATTAACAGATACATTTTTGATTACGATATGATCACAGGTATACTTTTGACACACACACTTAGAAGGGGGTTGTTTTGGGATCCCCTCCTCCTTAGACCTGACTGCAGAGTGAAATTGGCCCAGGAATCTAAGCCAGACCAGGCCCGGAAGGGGGGGCTAGAACCATTTGAGGGTTTTCCCGAGAACGTGATTTAGTGAAGAACTTGGATAAATGAACTCGGAGTAAGACGTCCCAGCAGAAGGGTCCCATGGCTTTGTTTTGCAGACTGAATTCATCCACTTACTTCAAGTAAACATACCCAAGTTGTTTCGCTAAGCCACGTACCTGGAACACCCCCACCCCCCATGGTTATGGTGAACCGAGTGAGTTGAGTTTATAAACATGATGCTACATCACAGCCGACCACAAGCAGCTTTTTAACCCTTTCAGGCCTGTGAGAAAGACAACCCGCCTGAGAGGCCAGGTGGTGTGGTGTTCAACCTGCAGGCATTTACAAAAACAGTCCAGTTTGAGAAAAGTTTTTTTTTTCCTTTCTGTGTGTGTGTGTTGTGGTATAAAACCCCAAAAAGTTTGTCCTCGTGTTTGCAGGTATAGCGGCAGCAGTGTGAGTGTGTGTTGGCAGCGGCAATGTGTGTCTTCTAGTGTGTATTTGCAGCCAGCATGTCCTGTGACTGTGGATGTGTTCAGTAAGAGTGCATTGTTCAACAGCAATAAGTGTGTGTGTGTGTGTGTGTGTAAAGTGGCAGTAAAAGGGGAGGAGTTTGATGATGCCATGCTTGTGCTCTCTTGATGTGTGGAATGGTCACTGTGTGCAGGAGTGTTGCATGATGGGAAAGCAGAGCAGCCTGTCCTGACCGGCCCGTTTGGAATTCTAGAGTCCAGCACACATCAGTTGTAACATCGTTAACAACAAAGTGTTCAAACCAACAAAGCCTTATGATAGTCCATGGTATTCCAAGAGGTGCCTTTGGGTTGATCCTGGTTTCTTGTAATAAAACTGGTCAGTTTATGGTGTGTCTTGTGGCTGGACCAGTAGTGGTGAGTCATTACACAGACGATGCTTGTGGGGTTGGGTCACAAAGAGCACATAATGATTAAAAATGAGAAATGGTCATAAAAAATGAATACCCTTCATGTGCTACATGTTGCTTTGTATACATGCAAATGGCCTCTCAGAACAATGGCTCCCAATATTGTCCCAGTAGACAATTGTAGAAAAATCATGAAATCACTTTTGGTCACAGGCCAAAAGTACTGGCCACCATTTTACAGTCTGGCATGGTCATTCTTAGGACATCTCTTGATCGGGTCCTTTTTCCGTCTGTCAGAAATCCGTGTTGGTGAGTTATTAATAAACAGTAAGAGGTGCGTGAATGTGACTGTGTGTGATTGTCAGGGCTGTTTTTCATGTCCTTCTGAGATGATGATACATGGTGTGATGGGGTGTGTGTGTGTGTGTGTGTATATGTGTCTGTGCAGGTGTCTATGTCTGTATCTATCCTGATGGGTTTTACTGTGTTTTGGTTTGGTCTGCTATGTACTGTACATATATGTGTTTGTTTGTATGTGTGTGTGTGTGACCTGCAATGAGGTGTAATGGCAAAAGTCTGGTGCCGATTTCCTGTCCTAAAAGACAGAGGAGCTACACAACTGAAATACAGTAAACCTAAAAGATCCATACCTTGATGAATCCACATATATATGCAAGTAAAATAAAACAAATAAATAACGTCTCCACTGCGGAGTCCCTCCTGCACAACATTTATATTATTTATCAGTTGTATGTACACCCAGCTGTAGGATAACATCATTTCCTCCCTTTGCTCCACACAGCCCCATCAGATGCCCCAGCAGTTGTCCCGCATCAAAGAGGTTCTGATCATGACGGGGTTTCCAAGAACCCCATCAGACTGATGCCGCTTTATTACATCATATAGAATCCATAGGGTCAATGTGAGTCAGTGTGTTCACATACAGCAGTCGTACAGCAGTGTCAATATGTTTACATGTGGTTCTGAATATCAATGGCTTCTTCACCTAGTCATCTGCATGATTCTGTGTACTGTATGTGTTTACCTAATTTACCATCATGGGAGTGATACTAACATCATGGTGGATTAAATGGTGCAAAACTTGGGGTCAAAACTTAAATAAAAACTTAAAATAAAATAAGAAATCAATTTAGAATCTCCTCGAGAACAATTTGGATAGGCTACAACCTGAAACAGTTGATGTGTACTAAAGGACAGCTTTTGTTTTGCATACACAAGGCAAGCACACACACACACACACACACACACAGACGCCTCATAATTGAGTTACTGACAATAACACTGCAGACTGTGTGCAGGTGAGTGAGCCTGTGTATGCATGTGTGCCAATGAACTCATTTGCCTCAGGCCAGGGCAAGACTGACTGTCGGGCCGCCAAGGAGGGAGGGGGGCGAGGGTGGGATGGCAACTGGAGTGGTCAATGGTGCCTGGCCTGGAGTGACCACTAGGCCACCACCTGTGCACCCTCCCTCAGCTTGCAGGTAGGCAGCTGGACAGCTGACATGGTGGTACAGCAGAGCACTGGAGACATGCCAGTGTGTGTGTGTGTGTGTGTGTGTGTGTGTGTGTGTGTGTGTGTGTGTGTGTGTGTGTGAGCAGCAGCAGCACCCAGGATAATGGGGGCATTACGAGGAGGAGGAGAGAGGGAAAGAGAGCGCGTTCAGAGCTATTGCGAGAAGCAGAGGACCTGGTAAAGGGATCGTGCCATATACAAGAGTGAACGACGGTCCACAGGAGTTCAAAATTCCTATGGTCCACACAAAGGATCTGTCCCTGCTAAGTTCGCTGTGTTTAATAAGAGTTAAGGCCTCTGGAGCCCTCGGCAGGCCAAACTTAATAGGAATCTGTTTATTAGAGAAGAAATCTACTGAACAATCAGAGATCTTTGAGAAGAATTATCAGCAGTGGTCTGAGTGACTCAGGTCTTTTGAGCGATCATTATTTAATCTGTCCAGCTAAGAAGCCTTGGGATCTCCCCTTAAGAGAGAGAGAGAAAGAGAAAGAGAGAGAGAGAGAGAGAGAGAAGGGGGTGTATTTAGGAGAATATGAAGGGATCCCTTCTTCAATAGCAGGATCCCTTCAGTAGAGCAGGAGGGGCTCTACAGAATGAAGGGTTCTGCTCAGAGGTGCAATAGGGAGATCTGGTCAGGAGAGGGAGCTGTTGACTGTAGTGTGGAAGGGTCTGTTGACCGGAGTGTGGAAGGGTCTGTTGACCAGAGTGAGGGGAGATCTAGACCAGAGTGAGCAGGGCTCTTATTGCCTGGTGAAGCAGGGGACAGTGACGCTGGAGGCTTCTGGGTAAATGGGGCGTGTCCTCTAAGGCTGCCCTGAGAAGGTGGGAGAAGCTGACGGAGTGTGGAGACACTATTGGCTGTTGGGACCCCTAGTCCCACCCAAACTGGGGAGGACAGGTAGGAGGAGCAGTGGCTAGTTCTGGTGTGTGACTTTACATTCACGTTTTGTGCCCGGACTGGCCAGCGTTGTCGCTAGAGGCCGAAGCTTAAGGCGTGAGAGAGGAACTGCACGTCTCTTTCACTCACTCTTCTCTCCCCACACACACACACACACACACACACACCCACACACACAAACACACACACACACACACACACACACATAATTAACACCACACGCTCCCTCACACACACCCTTGCAGTCCGCTTTTCTTGCAGCAGCTCCACTCCTCCCTACTCCCACCCCCAGGGGGCAGTGGCGACTCCTTTCCTGTCCAAGTCTGTCCGTTGGCCACACCTGAGGCATTCTGGGAGTTTTTTTTTCTTCCTTTTCAAATCTCCTACTTAGGGCTGAGCAGGGCGCTGTCCAGCCTGGTGCTACCCGTGCGGCCCCAGCACCCGGCCGCCACGCTCATGCTGCGCTGTCCGCCAGTTCAAGCCCCCGCCCGTCCGATTGGCTGTGGCGCCACTGGCCCGGCCGACGGGCAGCGGTGGCGCCCCCTGCTGGCCCTGGGCCCCCGCTGCGCCTGGCTGCGAGCTGATGGTGCGCAGCAGGTGGTTGCGCTTACGCAGGAAGTCGCCGCTGCCGCCCAGGCCGAAGCTGCTCTTGCGCAGGACCATGCGCGCGCTGTTGGTCTTGGCTGGCCGTGAGCGCTGACTGTACTCCAGCTGGGACAGGTGAGTGGCGTAGCCCTCTGAGATGAACTGTAGGGGGAGCCAGAGAGCAGGTAAGAGCAGAGCCGTATATAGAGAGCATTCCGACAACTGTGTTTAGAACATTCAGTACAATTCTGTCGTGGGATTGGTTCAAAGGTAGTCACGTGTTTTGTGGATGCCATGTTTAAGACATAACCAAATCAGTCTTCATTATCGTAAGTCAAGTGCGACAACTTACAAGAGAGGAATATATATCTGTGATATCATTACTTTTCGAAAGAAAATGCCGTGTTGTGCAGCCTATGGTTGCTCTGTACAGCCCAGACATGGTAAACGTTTGCATTATTTCCCTCGGGACCCTACTAGGAGGAAGTTGTGGGAACAGAGGGTCAGAAGGATGAACTGGAAGCCGAATAATTTTTCCTTGTTCTGTGAGGTAAGAACATTTCTATCATGGACATGGACTTGTAAAGAAAACACATTTGGAAAATATTGTTGTACGGCTATCGGAGAAGGTAAGGTAAACGCGGCTCCACTGATTAGGCGATGCATTCTTATCTGTCTTGAAACGTTAAACGTGACATTTGTAAAAGCGTTTATATTTTAGCAATGTATGAGAGACCTTTTAACATTCACAGTTTATGATAATGAGCAATTTGTTGCAACATCCCAATTCCTTCCGCTGATGCTGTGATCTGACTTGTGTTTTAAAGATGGCGCCCATGATTTCACCCAATGACCAGACATAATATCTGAATTAAACATCACTAAACAATTTCCAAGGCTATTTAAATAGTAGATTTAGTAATTTAAATTTCAGATGCTGTGAGAAGAAATCCTGTTTGCTCTGCCGAAAGTCAACCAGTTTACAGTAATAAGTATGCTGATATGACTTAATAAATACAAATCACAATTAAATGCATTTAATCTTCATGTTATTTTTTTTGTAAAAATCTATGTTCATATGTTTTGCATTGTCTACATTAGTTTATAATGTAGGCATTAATGTTTGACATTAATGCACCTTTTGCACACTCACCTTGAGAAACCAAAAACTTATGCTAAGATTTTATTTGTGGACTTTTCATCTGCTTTTAACACCATGCAACCTGAGACTCTTGCAGAGATTTTAGCCAATGAATTCTATCTTAATACAGGGATTATTTATTGGATCATTTCTGTCTGATGCGATGACAACATCCATAGGCTCTCCACAAGGATGTGTTTTATCTCCTTTACTATTTATTTTATACAAATTCATGCACTAGCACTTTTCAAAACAGGCACTTGCCCTACAAATGACACAGCCCTAGTGAGTCTGCTACAGGATGGGGAGGTAGATCATGGGCCAGTTTTAGACTCCTTTTTAGAATGGTGCAAGTCACATTTAATTTTAAATACCAATAAGACCAAAGAAATGTCAATAGATTTTAGAAAATCACAGCAATCCACCGACACTTATCAATGGGGAGCAGTGTTTGCTCGTTACTCGTTACTTACTCAAAAAAGTAACCCGTTACTTTACTTAGTTACCCTCTATGGAAAGTAACTTTTTACGTTACTCGTTACTTTTACGTTACTTTTATGATGCTCGACTTCGGGCAGAACCCAATATCTGTTCCTAAATGTGTAGGCCTACATAAAGTTCTACTATTGAGGACATAACAGGTATTTCTTTTGTGCTATTTATTATAAAAAAAATGCCACAAACAGAACACTTTTGAGCACATTGGGCTTATAGGCTTCAACACCACCACTAAAGCCCTATGAAACAATATCAAATAACATAGCCTCGATTCATCTTGGGCATATAGGTGAACACAAAATATGTGAGGGCTTATTTTATAGCCTTATACTCTTTCATTAAACAGGCGCTATCATGTGGAGCTATGATTGCACTTCATGCTACTAGCCTCTGTCACGTAGGGTGCCGTGTGGAGCTTGTGCCTATTGCGCAAGCGCGCAGCTGAGAAAGCAGCGTCGCTGTCAAACCTGTCCCTAGGAAAAGTAACTTTGCGCCGATATTAAAAAGGAACTACATTACGTTACCAAATTTTTAGTAGTAGTGCTACACTACTTTTACTCGAAAAGTAAGATGTAACTCGTTCAGAATCCTCGTTACTTTGTAACGCGTTACACACAACACTGATGGGGAGACTATTCAGGTTGTTACATACTACAAATACCTTGCCATTGTACTGGACAACAAGCTTAAATGGGACTCATGAACTGATCTTTTGCACACTAAGACACAGCAAAGAATGTACTTTTTAAAGAAACTGCTTGTTTTTAATGTCAATAACAAAATGCTCCAAATGTTTTATACTGCTTTTATTGAAAGTGTTTTAACTTGCTGTATTACTTGCTGTTTCGGACATGCCACTGAGTCTCAGAAAAAGACAATCAGAAAAACAATTACAATTGCCAGCAAGTTACTTGGGATAACACTACCGAGCAATGAACACATTTACAAAGACAGACTGGTGAGAAAGGCCAATAACATTGTATGTGACTATACACACCCCATGGCATCTCATTTTAAACTACTGCCATCTAGGCGTTTCTGTCCACCCCTCCTGACCAAGAACAGATTCAAATTCTCTTTTATACCACAAGCCATAAAATCTTTAAATTAGTCAAAATAAGCTAGATGTCCAGCTGGCCTGGTCATACCCAAGGGTGTATAGTGTATTGTAGTGTGTGATGTATGTTCTTCATGTTATGTCTGTCTTTGTCTGATGTATGAACTATTTGTTTGGTGTCATATGTCTGATGTCCTGTCATGAAGTGCCTTGCGGCGATGCTGCCTGCAACAACAGCGGCGCTCGGGGAGCAGTGAGGGTTTGGGTGCCTTGCTCAAGGGCACTTCAGCCGTGCCTACTGGTCGGGGTTCGAACCGGCAACCCTCCGGTAACAAGTCCGAAGCGCTAACCAGTAGGCCACGGCTGCCCCCCAAATCATGAAACGTCATCAACGCAGATGATATGTTACACCGGGTCCTGATAAACACGCCGCTAAAAGCACAAATGTCTCTGCAGGAACACCGGGAAGAATGGGTAGGAAAATACGAGTGCAATTTGCAGTCGTGGGGACAGGGAAAATAGAGAGCGCAAGTTGCAGCCATGAGGACAGGAAAAGTGCACGGCAGAAGAGGAAGGAGACTAACTCAGGAGGAAACGAAAATTGCCTAAAATCACTATTTGTTTTAAGCTAGTCACGAGGAGGACAAGACCTAAGAATGTTGCTCTTTTTTTATATGTGAATATAAATGAAGATGCAACAATAAAGAAATCTGAATCTTGTACTTTGCCACCCAAGGCTATTCTCGGAGATGATATGCACCGGTGGCCTTCCGTATCGTATGGAGATATAATTTAGAGACGGACTGGCATACTCAGCACAGTATGTCAATACATAATTGTCATAATGTATTCTTATAAAGTGCTTTCTTTATTTTTTACCCAAAATCCAATGCATTATCTGATTATTTACTGTCTAAAATGCTAAAACCAAAAGATTTACTGCGGGGCCGTAAGGCCTATTACAGAAACTTCCGAACTCGCAAATCCCATCTTATCTGTTTGGTAACCATGGTAACTATGTTTAGAAAGGAACGTCACCGAGAATTTACAATCCGCAGTCAACAAAACCGACTTCATACCTGGCTATGCCAACCACCTTTCATTGGAACTCCTTGCTCTCACTGAGACTTGGATCAAACCAGAGAACACTGCCACCCGGCTGCACTCTCCACTAACCTTACACTATCCCACACCCCTCGCCTATCTGGATTTAGGGAGGCGGGACGGCCTGCTGATCTCCAACAAATGGAAATTCACCCCGCTACTGCCTTCAAACAAATATGTCTCATTCAATTCCATGCCATCACAGTGATCGCCCCAGCAAAACTCTACGTGCTGGTCATCTACCGCCCTCCAGGCCAACTAGGCGACTTTATTGACGAACTTGACACTCTGCTATCCTCCATCCCTGAGCATGACTGTCCGCTTCTTGTTCTCGGGATATGAACATCCACTTAGATGCCCCAGGCTCAATGGACTTTTGGCCCTGGTCCACTCCTTTGACCTCGAACTGGTTCAAAGCCCACCGACTCACAAAGCTGGCAAAGAGCTTGACTTGATCTTCACTTTCGGAACTGCAGCACAGACACCCTCATGGTGACGCTCTCCATCTTTCTGACCACTTCTTCATCCAGTTCAACGCCAGCCTGTCAGAACAGCCTCCGGCTCCTCAGCCGATGGTCACGTTCGCCCGCAACATCCGAACCTGTCTCCAACACTTCTCCTCTGTGGTTGCCTCCGGTCTACCTCCACTCAACACCTTCTCCTCTCTGGAGGTTAATGAAGCCACTGACTCGCTGCCCTCCACACTGACCTCGTGTCTAGGCGAGCTGTGCCCTCTTACCACAAGGCCAGCTCGATCCAAACATTCTCATCCATGGCTAAATGATACCCTCCGATCATGAGCGCACCAAACTCAGAGCCGAGGAGAGGAAATGGCACAAATCCAAACTAGCTGGCGACCTCAAAACTACCAGACACTCCTGACCTCCTTCTCAGCCAGCATCACTGCTGCTAAGACTGCTTTCTACCAAGACAAAATCAACAGCGCTACAGACCTTTCGAAAACTTTTCTCAACCTTCAAATCGCTACTCAACCCTCAGCTGCCTCCTCCTCCATCCAGCCTTACTGCAGATACCCTCGCCTCATTTTTACAAACAAAGTGGCGGCAATCAGCAGTCAATTCTCTACATGCCCACTCAACGCATCTGACTCAGATACCGCACTCCTACAACCTCTAGGGACTGCTGGAACATCTTTTTCAGCATTCACGCCTCTCTCCGAGTGAAGTGTCCAGACTCCTGACATGCAGCCGTCCTACCACATGCTCACTGGACCCTATACCCACGAGCCTACTTCAGTCCATCAGCCCGACCATCGGCTCCAGCTATCACACATGTGATCAATGTCTCGCTAACCTCCGGCACATTTCCAACAGCGTTCAAAGTGGCCGGGTAACACCATTACTTAAGAAAAGCTTCTCTCAACCCTGCTCAAGTCGAGAACTACCGCCCTGTCTCACTACTGCCTTTCCTATCCAAAGGCATTGAGCGAGCAGTCTCCAAACAGGTCTCTGACTTCCTTTCACAGAACAACCTTCTGAATCCAAATCAGTCTGGGTTCAAAAGCGGCCACTCTACCGAAACGGCTCTGCTGTCTGTAACAGAAGCCTTAAAAGAAGCCAGGGCGACCGCTCGGTCATCAGTACTCATTCTGCTTGACTTATCGGCTGCCTTTGACACGGTTAATCACCGTATCCTTCTCTCTATACTCGCTGACATGGGAATCTCGGTTCTGCTCTCTCCTGGTTTGAATCCTACCTCACAGGGGCCTTCGTTTAGCATTATCATGGCTTGGTCAGCTATCCGCACCTCACCATCTCACCACAGGGGTCCCCAGGGCTCAGTGCTGGGCCCCTCCTCTTTGCTATCTACACCACCTCCTTGGGACAGATTATCCGTTCGCGACGGCTTCTCATACCACTGCTATGCAGGCGACACACAGCTCTATCTGTCCTTTCCACCTGACGACCCTCAGATTGCCTTTCAGACATAGCTACATGGATGAAGGCACACCACCTCCAGCTGAACCTCTCAAAGACTGAACTGCTGGTCATCCCAGCTAAACCTACCATACACCACGACATCAACATCAAATTTGACTCCCTGTCTGTTTCACCTCTCGACAACCAACTAAACTTCTCAGATCATGTTGCCTCAGTCGCCCGGTCATGCCGTTTCGCACTCTACAACATAAGGAAAATCAGGACTTACTTGACTCAAGATGCTACCCAACTTCTGGTTCAGGCAATAGTCATCTCCACGACTCGACTACTGCAATGCCCACTCCTGACAGGTCTCCCAGCCTGCGCAGTGAAACCACTTCAGATGATCCAGAACGCGGCAGCGCGCCTGGTCTACAACCAACCCAAAAGGGCACATGTTACCCCGCTGCTCATCCAGCTACACTGGCTACCTATGGCGGCCCGCATCAAATTCAAGTCTCTAGCGCTTGCCTACAAAGTAGTCTCGGTTCTGCTCCCACCTACTTGAATGCCCTCATACAGACTTACACTACCTCCAGACGCGCTGCGCTCCTCTGGCCGAATGGCGTCTAGCTCTACCACCGGTGCGCTCAAGCCAATCAAACTTTTCTCATCTGTTGTTCCTCGTTGGTGGAACACACTGCCAGTTCCTACAAGGGCAGGGACATCCTTTTCCACTTTCAAAAACTCCTGAAGACCCAGCTCTTTAGAGAACATCTACTCTCATAGCAACACTTACAACAAGTCTTACTGATCCTAGCACTCACCAGCCGTTTTAAACTGACAAGTAACTGCTAAAAACAGCACTCACCGACGCACTTATTCTTACTGTACTCTAATGTTTTTTTTAAACTGTCCTAAAATTGTGAGAATTGTTCTAAAACTTACTGTTTACCATGTTGTTAGTCGCTTTGGTTAAAAAGCGTCAGCCAAATGTAATGTAATGTAATGTAATGTAATGTAATGTAAAACGTCACAACAACAATATACATTCTTCCGGATGGCAAAAGCCGAAGCATTCTCCAATGGCACTAGGCCTACTAGTAAACCAGTGGTTCTCAAACTGTGGTACGGGTACCACTGGTGGTTACACAGACTCTCTATCGGCGTACTCCAAGATGTTTTTTCATAAAGACAAAATAATCACTTCAAAATATATGTATTAAATATTGTTAACCACACGATCACCAAAGGTAAATTCAAACTAGTTAGGTTAGGTCTTTTTGTCTTTCTTGGAAAAAGAATGAAAAACAAGGCAAAACAGTATATACAATGCAAAACATGTAGTTAAATTGGTTACTACTCGAAGTATAACTCTATAGCTAAAAAATGCAATAAGTTTTCATCTTTTTTCAAAAAATCCTTTTTTTTTTAAAATCTGGAACCTCCAGCTACAAATAGAGGGAAACTTAACTTGGTGTCAGAGTTCAGCTTGATAGACCACAACACACTTGAAAAAACGGTACAGAATCTCAGGTCTTCCACATGTGGCTTAGACATTTTGCCAACCAATTTCTTTAAAACTGTTTTTCACCTTATAACAGCAGATGTCCTTCACATGGTAAATGTATCACTGCTGTCTGGCAATTGCTAAACAATTACAGGCCCATATCCAATCTACCTTTTATTGGCAGACTCAGACTCAGGTACAGACTCAGGTAAAACATCAGTCCTAGTGCTACTGGACCTTATTGCAGCATTTGACACTGTTGATCACAATATTTTATTACACAGACTAGACGCTAGGTTAGATTTACAGGCATAGTTATCAACTGGCTGAAATCATATCTACAAGAAAGGAGTTTCTTTGTTGCCATTGGAAACTGTACCTCAACACCAATGTCCTTGACCTGTGGTGTTCCCCAGGGGTCGATCTTGGGGCCACTATTATTCAACCTCTATATGCTCCCACTTGAACAAATCATCCAAAATGGTTTGATTTCATATCATAGCTATGCAGATGACACACAAATTTACTCTGTCACCAAACAATTATGGTCCCCTTGAATCTCTGTGTTAGTGTATAGAACAAATCAACACCTGGATGTCTCAAAACTTTCTTCAGCTGAACAAAGAAAAAACTGTAGTAAGTAGTAGTAATTATATTTGGTAAAAAAGAGGAAAGACTTACAGTATGGTTGCCACTGTCCTTGACACAAAAGGGTTGAAAGCAAAGGATACTGTTAAAAATCTTGGTGTATTCATTGACTGTAATCTAAATTTCAACAGCCACATGAAAAAGATAACTAAATCAGCTTTTTACCACCTCAAAAATATTCCCAAACTTAGATGGATGATGTCAAAAGATGATTTAGAAAAACTCATTCATGCATTTATCTCCAGCAGGGTTGATTACTGCAATAGACTTTTCTACTGCAATGGATTATTCTTTATTTTTAAATGATTTTACCTTGTGCATTTTTTTTTTTTTTTTTTTAATTATTATTATGATCTTTACCTTTTAAACTATTATTTCACTATTGCCCTTTTTTTTTTTTTATTTGTTATTACTGTCTGCTTTTGTTTATGCAAAGTACATTGAATGACCTCTGTGTATGAAATGCTCTATATAAATAAACTTGACTTGACTTGACTACTGTATTTTAATGCCTGTGTTACATGGCAACTGGCTCCCATGTTAACTTGCTGTGTTGATGACGTTTCACGATTGGTGATGAGTCTTTGACAGATGCGGCTGCTTGCAGATTTGTCACTTTCTGATATAAACTAGAGACAAACACAAATATGCATGACCTGTTTAAATATCAAAATTGTCTATAGTACTACATGCACTGGACCATGAATATGCCACTCAAAACAAACACCTTAATAGCATAAATTAACTCCACGTGGGCATCGAACCACTAATAAGTTAAACTGCTTGCTTGATAATCAGACGTCTACCCGCTTGCGTCACGAACCAGCTGACAGCACAAAGAGAAATTGACTTGACTTGTACGATTAAAAGAAGTCAGCTAACGTTATTATCATTGTAACAAGTTAACATCACTGGTCATGTTATCTGGCTACTGTGTTATCTTGCTACCGTTCCCCAAGCCATTTAGTAGGCCTTCAAAATATCATGGTTAAGTTTTCACTGAGATTAGGCTGAGGCTGTGGCGGACGGATTACGACCCTGGTTACACTGACATGTAAACATGGGTAAACATGGGTTTGGTATTTTTTTGATACTTTATTTCTCAATTCACAAACTGGTGCATCTCCTGTGGCGCAACAGGTTAATGCCAGTAATCCTTCCTCAATTTCCTTAGACCAGTAATCCTTCCTCAATTTAGGCTACAGATAGACTAGGTGGCCACCAAGAGCCTGACCAGCAGTCAGTGAAAAAAAACTTTGAAGACCTACTGGCTTGGGCAACTGCTGTACTAGCAAGACAAGGTAGGTAGCCATATACCATGATCAGCCGTGTTAACTTGCTACAATCATAATAACATATCAGCTGACTCCTATTAATTGTATAGCCTAAGTCAAGTAAATTTCACTGTGATTTGTCAGCTGGTTCGTGGCGCAAGTACGTAGATGAGTGGTTATCATGTAATCAGTTTAATTTAGGAGGCAGGTTCGATACCCACTTAGAGTTACTATTAGGCTATTTAGGTAGGCCTATTTATTTTTCTGGTGGCATATTAATGGTCCAGTGCATGTAGTGTACTACAGACAATTTTGACATTTAAATATGTCAGGCATATTTGTATTTGTTCGTCTCCAGTTTCCATCAGAAAATGACAAATCTGCAAGCGGCCACATCTGTCGAAGAAACGTCATCACTCGTGAAAGTTCACCAACGCAGCCAGTTAACATGGGTGCCAGTTGCCATGTAACACCGGTTCTCCCATAACGTTAGATCAATGCACCAAATCAGGGCGATTTTAGCGAAATAACGTTCCTGTGACAGGCTATCAAATATTGAACAATGGGATAACTTTTCATCATCACCTTTATTGATACCTGAAATGTTGACATTGCTGATATGGGCCATTCTACCGAATTGGTGCAAATTCACACTTCAAAACTTTTTGAGAAAAGTGTGTTTTTTCCTGAAAGCTTTGTAGTCATTAACATAGTAGAACATCTAAAGAACACTATTCTACTGATTGGACACTTTAGTTTCCTACTGTGTTTTTATACAGTTTCGAAATGTTTTCTCTCTCCCAAAATGTGTCACTACCGAAACGCAACAACATTTGATATAAAAATTAGTTTTTAAATGCCTATTCTGATTTCCTTTGCATTAACCTTATAAATATATATTTTTAAAATGTTTTAAAGACAATTTCATGGTTATATTGATTAAAAGTATAATTTTAACAAAACCATAAGGGTGGTTCATCGAATTAAATGCATTTTGAAAGCAATATTTCTCTGTAAATGCCATACATGCACTGATACAGATTTAAAATTCAAGGATTCATTAGTTTAAATTTTTATCTAACTAAATAAAATTGTGTCATTTTTTTCTGATAACAAAACATATTTTATTTTTCCAGAATATTATGTGTTTCAGTCGTGACCTCAAATGTTCGGTAGTGACAGTAATGTTTCGGTAGTGACGACCATATTTTGTGTAAAAAAAGTAATTAGTTAGTCAAAAATGGTTGGCATTATGCAGCTAAAACATACAGCACAAAGAGGACCTAAAGCAACACCACATAAAAGCACTTTGCACTGACAGTACGCTGAAGAGCTGGCGGATAGTTCAGACCTTGAAGGGATGCAAGATTCTGTGTTGATTTTCACATCTCTTGAGAAAAAGATGACGCAATGTGCTCTGTTTCAGAAACAGAAACTTTTATTTGTGTTATAATAAACAGTATATCAAAAGGATGGAGAAAAAGGTCATATTTAACACAACTGACGTCTAACAATATTACTGTAATGTTCATCATGTAAATGGAATTATCAAACATTTTATTTTGAGATCTCATTTTAATGTCCATGTTTAAACATTCCGACATCCAAACTATTTCTTTTGATCTCAGATATGCTACAATTGAACAATGTCAACACAATTGTGATTTTTAGTAACTCATTTTGTTATCTTCAGAACCACTCATTTAAATCTTCAGAACAATACAAACATGTACAGTATGTCCATATAAAACTTCAGGCCCACAGTATAAACTACAGAATTTGATTTGTGTGCACCCATGTCCACCTGTAACGTTGGTGTACACATATGGGCCTGTTTTTCCATTACACATTCTAACTTCTCTAAAACTCCTTAACTGATTCTCTTGTTGCTGAGTTTGTCTAAGTAAACTTTAGGTACATTTTAGTTAGGTTGAATACATTTTCATATAAAAGAAATATACAGAACTGCATGTGTGTGTGTGTGTGTGTGTGTGTGTGTGTGTGTGTGTGTGTGTGTGCGCGCGTCTATCCGTTATGTATGGGTGGGCGTTGTGTGCCTGTGTGAAACTTGTTTACATCAATTGGAGGATACTTTGTCTCTTCTCATTTCAACTTTTCCAAGACTGCTTCAAAAACAGCAGGGTTAACCTGGACATGCCTGCTGTTTATCTTTTCTGGAGGGGAGATTAATGTCATGACGTTGTCTTGTGTGTACCAAATTTTGTCCTCAATCAATGGCCAGAAAAATTTGTTTTGTCCAGCACTGCACATAACTTTGACCTCAACTGCACCTGATAACAAATAAATACATTTTAACTGTTATGTAAAATTATACCACCTATGGAAGACATAAGCAACATTAAAAATGTAGTGTTTGGTATGAACATCTTCTCACCTTAATCCACATCCTCAATTCTACCAGGATATGGATCATTTTCGTAGATGACAATGCACCATTTCCCTTTGAGGTCTTCTGTGATTTCATCTAGTGGGCAGAGAGGACCACGTCCAGAGGTGCCTTCTATGATTTGTGGCTCTATAGAGCCTACTGTCTGTGGTGCCAAGTCAACCGCCTTTGGCTGGAAACATCCACAGACACCTTCTCTCTCACAGAAGCAACTCAGCACTCGATGGTAAATTGTCCCTGGAGTGGTGCAGATCACTTGATGAAGGCTTAGCGTTCCCTTGATGGTGGGCAATTCTTTGGGGAGGAGAGCACTCCGCGGGATATCTGATCATCCTCTCACGTAAAAAAAGGTGGACCTTTGTAAGAGTCGCAGGGTCTCATACAGTGTTTTCAATAGAAGGAATATCAGAGCCTCTGGCTACCTGTGTGTCTGCTGTTCTTTTTTATTGTGGCTCCCACACCATCCATGAGGCCCTTTACCATGCCCTGCTTCCAGGAAACTCCAGTTAACTGTTCTGAAACCCATCTGGAAGGGAATTATGCTCATGAGGTAGAAGTTCTTCTTTCCCCTATACTGCATGGTTGGCCCATCACTGATGAAGAACAGCTTGTCAACTCTGGGGTAGTTCACCTTCAGAAACTGAAGGACAGGATCAGTTGAGCCCAAATGGCAGCAGGATCATGTTTCATAGATGGTGACAATGTACAGAAGGAAAGAGTATTGTTGGAGGTGTACATAACAACATTGTGCAGTGTTGCCTGTCTGTGAGAAGCACCAAAATGGACTTGCTGCACCTCTTTTGCATATTTGCACTGCCAATTCTCTGCATAGTCAACGTGGAGAATAACCATCATCTCTGAGGGTTCTATGTAGTGATTGCAGCTGTGCATATTGATGCTTGATGTTGAAGAGGTGCTTGCACACCCTGCCATTCAGGTCTTTTTCCAAATCTTCAAATAGGTGCTATTTTCTCTTTCTCTCCTTCTATTTCCTTTTCATATTCCTCTTTCTTTGTGACCCACTGGTACCACCATGTTATTCCTGTTTCTGATGGATTCTTCAGACTGGTTAGTGACTTGTTCTTGCATGTCATACACTCTCTGTACATGCAGACCTTATTGTCTGCGTTACAGCACAACTCTGCAGCCAGTGTTATCACATTTTGGGAGTCAATGATGCCAAGCTGCTTTAATTTGCTTGCCTTCATCTGGGCATTCTCGTGCACCTTGCAGAGGCATGTCTCTCTATCCGTTATTTTGGGAGTGAGAATCCAAAATGGCTTTATCCGACAAAAAAGAGAATAAGAGAGCTTCAAATGAGGCATCTCCAAAATCAATTTCTGATACAAATTAACCAAGGTATCAGAAAGGAACCTCTTTTGTTTTTTTGTTTTAAAGCGTGTGATTGTATCCTTTGTTCCTGCAGATACGCGACTGTTGTCATCTCGACTCAGAAAGATTTTCACAATGTCCACACTCTTTTGAGAATGTTTTCTCTGGTAGCTGAACTGATGACAAGGCTGTTTTTCAGTTTTGTTCAAAACTGAGGGAGAGATGCCAACAAATTTTCTGATCATAGAGCCAAGTCTGTATTTTCTCATTAATCTGGATGTGAGCACTCTTCTGAGAGCATGTTTCTCTTTGTAGCTAACAGATTTGTATTTTTCCTTCATTTTGTGCATTAAGGTGTTGTGGAAAAGAAGGGTCTTTCTGACACGTGAAGGAAGTCTGTGCATCTCTGCCTCACTCTGAATCATTGATCTTGGAGAGCTTTTTGACTGTGATTCCAACTTCTTATTTAACCTCTGAAAGCGCTTTCTGTGTCTTTCATTTTTCCTCTGTAATTCTTTGACCTTCTGTTCTAACTTCTGTATTTTTCTGTATTTACTGGTTCTACATTCTCTCTTCCTCATCTTGTAGTCAGTGTGTACATGCACTTGTGGTGAATGATCACCTTCACTAGAAGTGCTAGGTGGTGAGGAAGCCCTCAAAAATGCTTCCATCTCTTCCTGTCTTTTCACCATCTTCCTGTGTCTTTTCTGTCTTTTCCTCCATTCTTTTCTGACATTTCTTTGCTCCCTGTCAGATAATTCTTTGATACTTTTCAGCTTCCCTTCTTCCCTCCGTTTCTGATTTCGTTCTCTTCCTTTCTTAAGTATTCTTGGTACCTCTCTGGGTCCTCCCTCAATCTTTGTCTGTATTTTCTCACTCTGTCAGCTCTACTTTCATCTTTCCGTCTAGGCATGTTGGCAATTCCTCTCTGACCGTAGCTATCTCTACAAATTAACCATAGATATTTATATTATTAGTGTGTGCCTGCCATGTCTACACTTAACAATGACATTTACAATGATACTGATAAGTGCTGTTATGTCAACCATATAAAGCAATCAGTCAGTCCCGCTAAATTAGCACAAAAAGTTTTCCTAGAGGCCAGAGGTAGAACCATATAGCCTTCATTCATCTCAATAATGAGTCATTTAACCATCTAAGCTATAAGAATTGATTAAATTAATCTGGCATAGTTCATTTTATTTTAGTCCTAGTCAAATCACATAAAACATTACAGAAATATGACTGACAAATTATTTGTACTGAAAAAGAATATATGTGCACTTGAATGTTTCTATTTATTTATCAAAATAAAGAAATGTGTAATTTTGTCACTACTGAAACATTCACGTCACAACCGAAATGTCAACACATGTTTCGGTTGTGACTGTTTCGGTAGTGACGATATAAGCTAATTGTGATCCTAGCACTAAGATGCTAGTCAGTATGTAGTTAGCTAGCACAGTTCTGGACATTGAAACATGACTAAAACCTAAATGACCAGTAGAAACACTCAAAAAAACTTATTTAAGAGTTGAAAATGTGTGATCGGTAGTGACATTCATAAATGTCACACACTGATTTCCAAAATTTCGATCACATTTACTTCAAAACGGTAGGACTGATCTACTCACCATGCCACCATGAGGGAGAGAGGCGCAGACAAACTTCCTGGTCCAAAATGGAGGGGAGTGGCTTAAAGCAGTATCATATTATTGACCAAACTGTACAATGTTTCGGTAGTGACGTGAAAATATGGGACAGCTATTTTTACATGATTATTCATGATTTTTCCTGAAAATATTCAATAAATATATATTTTTGCTTTTAATTACTAAAAGTATTCAAAAAGATACTTCTAAAAACAATGATAAAACATTTTTAAAAAAATATTTCATATTTTTTTTTCTATGGTGAAATTTAGACCTTAGGGTTTGGGACAACCACCTTTCAATAGAAAGCACCATATAAATGATGATATTTTATATATAAAGCTTGCAGCTACCTCAAATATTACTTTGGGTTTTGATTGCTATTTGCTTATATCTTTTTATTATCAAACATTTTCCTACATTAATGCTTTTTAAATTAGTTTTTTGGTTCCGGGACAGCAATTTGCACGAATTCGGTAGAATCGCCCATATACAGAGATGTAGCCTACCAAGAGGCAGCTGCAGACAACGACATTCAATAGGTTCAAACAGAGCCTTATAGATATCTATAAGGCTCTGGGTTCAACTTGTCCCTTGCCTACCAGGTGGATGTACACAAAGCTATAAAACCTAGAATATGTCACATGAAAAAACGTTCTTCCCAAAATGGTCTCAATGGTTTGTGCTGATTTGTGCCGCCAAAAGATACATTTGTGCTACTATGTTTTCTAAGTTATTATGGTTTATTTATTACATCGTTTGTGCTATGTTTGTGCTGATTTGTGCCGTTAAAAATAACATTTGTCTAGCTATGTTTTTTAAGTTATCATGTTTTGTTACAGGTCATTCAGCCCCTCATCAGTGTCCACGAGAGACTTACGAGAGATAATTTCCCCTGTGTGTGTATATTTCCCCTGTGTGTGTGTATTCACTCCAAGTTGGCCAAGTTGGCCTTGACTCATCACTGCACTGTACCCCATATTCTCTAAAATAAACAAATGTATTTCTTCAATAATGTTATGCATAAGAATTACAGTGGATTGTGTACACAAGCAGCACTTACTTTTGCTGACCCAATCGTCTCCAAGCCACCATGGATATGAAACTTTTTGCAAGTTACAGTAGCAAAAACAGAAAGGTACGAGGCAGCAAAGCTAGGAGTTATTTCAGATGGACAAGAAGGTAGGCTAAATTGGTATGTTTGTCAAAACAATGTTTAAACATTAAGGTCATACGACAGTAAACTAAAACTAAAGGTACATTTGTCCTTTTTAACACTTTATAAAGTTGACTAAATTAATAGAGGCTACTCTTTAACTGGCAATTGAGCCCAGTTCCAATTGTAAGTAAAACTATAAACCTAAGAAACAGCTTCCTTGCACTTATAGTCTAGTTGCATCTCCCATAGGCCCAATAGTGAACCCAGAAATGTTGAGTACCCTAAAGTTTTATTGCAGACATATCATGTATAGGACTAGTGGATGGATTTCAACTTGGTTACCAAAAGTTGCACCTTGGGCAATTTGCATAATTAGCATAATAATATCATTAAAGCGTGAATGGAGTAAAAAAAATAAATTATAGCTACAGGTATCATCATGAAATTTTCTCAGTTGATTACTTATGTTAAGATGAGAAAAAAATGTGTTGCATGTTTTTTCAATTTTAAAGTTTAAATATGCAAATGAGGCCCTCTCTCATTAATCCTCTCGCACTTATTTGCTTACCAAAAAAATCAGATCGTTTGATAAAGCCAGGCTCAAAATGATTTTTCCAAGGGAAAACACGTCTACTTGGGGTTCGAAAACACGTATACTTGAGTTGGTAAAAACCCGGTCCCGGAACCCGGTCAGGAGGCAGTGTTAACCTATTACCATTCCGGCTTTCATCATGGCCAGGATTGAGCGACTTTTGTTAGTGGTTAGTGGATATTTGCTGTGCAAATATGACTCAAAAGTGGATTCCCAAAAATCCCATGGACTCAAAAGTCCCTCCCAGTGTACACCACAAATTTCAAATTAGCATAGATTTAGGCAGGCGGAAGGCTGGGGAAGCTGTGGTTAGCTGCAAACTTTCGATTTCAGATGATAACTTCCTATATGGTCGGGCCGTGGCACTGGTGCAGCAAAAGTTGAATATTTCTCAACCTTTTTTGACGGAGGCAAATGTAAAGTGAACAAGACGGGTCTCCAGTACTGCATTCAAAGTAAGCGTGTTTGTTCATGAAAGACTCTAACCCCTGCTCTAACTGCAGCAGACTGACTAGCAACTTCTTTTCAGATCAAGAAGAGAATCTGGAATGGCAAAATGTGTGCAGGTGAGTGCAATTTTCCAAACCATAATACATAATTTTAGTTATTTAAATGTTTCACATATGTGATGTGTAACATACTAAGTTAGACTACTTAAACATGTTGGTTGCCATGTGAGTGCAAACACATGGAATATCTTTATAACTGATATTAATATGTCGCAGGATCCTACTCAATGTGTGGACAACCCACAAGGGTCTGATGTGAAGATGTACGAGGACCAGACATTTTACAACTCTCCTCTACCGCAGGTAGTAATGTGTCATGACTAAACCTTACATAATGCCTCAAAAGTCATACCATTGTTATGCCGCTGTGTAGTGCAGTGTTTATTATAAGTAAACCACACTCAAAGCAACAATGCGTATGAGCCTTTTCTGTCAGTGTTGAAAAAGACATGATCAGCAAGCTCTTAATCTCTTACATGACAAATCTCTCATTTAAACTGCAGTGAATCAAAAATGTATGGCACCTATTTAATAAACTGCAAAAACTGTTTATCAAACCAAGTGTTATTACTCTTATATTAAGATCAAACATCTAGTTGGTGTTAGGATTTTCTTGTAAGATCATTTTGACTTTATGTAATAAAGAGTTTGGTTTATTTTAAGACGTCTTACAGTATATAAAGACAAATTTGCTAAACACACTGGCTTGTTTCAAGCCCATGCACCACCTACATCCACCCACCCCCTTCACATGTGATGCATCACAATATTAACTCCATCAACTCCAAGTTTTGTTGATACATTGTCTAGAGTCTTGTATCTTGTAGGAGTCTATTGAAATGAAACCAATGAAAATAGTGCGAATATGTGGGTGAGACCCTCAAATCTTAGATGGGAATAGCTCATTGTGGCTATCAGCAACCCGTTCATGGTCAGATTAACCTGCATTTATTGTTTCTGCATTTCTTCTATGATTCAACTCTACTTTACAAGCACAGTTACAGTTCGGCATGCTGTGTACATGCAAGTGTTGGGTTAATATGTGTTTGTGAGAAAGTCACAATAACAAACATGATGTGTATCACCTCCCAGGCCCCTGTGCAGTGTGTCAACAATCCAGAAGGGTCTGATTTTCTGGTTTACTATGACAAGACTTTCTACAAGAGCCCCCATTCCCAGGTATGGACACCTCACTACACTACATTACACTCACTACACTACATTACAGTCTGTTTTATTAGTGACAGGGTGACAGGCCTGTTGTTCTGACCGCTTTCTTTCATCCCTGTCTCCAGGCAAACATACATGGTCGAATCAACACAACTTCAGGAACAGTGACATTTTTCCAGTGATACATTAAAAAATGAGTGGTATGTGTTAACACCCTAAAATGTATTCCTTTGTTCAATCTGACATAGCAGGAATAGGGCTGATAGTTATGATGACTCTAAAACTGTCAAATAAATGAACTATTCACCCTCTGCCTATCTTGCAGAGATTCCTTTTAGACCTGCACTGCACATCCAGTTTCTTATGGTGGTCATAGCGCTACTGCCAACCAGTCATCAACCTCAGCACAGTGCCTGCACTTTTTTCAGTTCCCTATGGTTGATATAGCGCTACTGCCAACCAGTAATCAGCCTCAACAGTGGTGCCCGGCCTTCTTATCTGCTGCATTCAAGCTCTGGAATAAATCCCTCTTTCTCTCTGCTTGCAATGCTCTACTCTTTTACACTGTAAATATTTTCAATATTTTTTATTATTTTACACATACATGTAATGATTTTATGATGATTGTATCCTATTGATGATCTCTGGATGTTTTAGAGCCATCAAACGCTTACACACACACACACACATTTTTTTTCTGTAACCTGTAAAATCTTATCGTGTCAAATCTTGAATGTCAATCCAAAACTGTATTGCTCAGGGTAGGCTTACAATGAACTTGACCTAAATAATGAACTTTCCCCCCTGTGTGCCACAGGTTTTCCTCAGCTTTGTATTTTCTGTTACTTTCCCTAAATTGTCTTTTGGTATTAAATGGCTAAAATGCAAGTGTGTAGCATGCACTCCCTGTATGTCCCTAAATATCACATTCAGGAAAAGAGACTCCAAACAAGCACTTTCCTTCTGCAGAGATGCAGTCGTTGTCAAAATACCAACAAGCTGTTTGATGTTGTGCTCCTTGCCCTTAGGGAATGACAGATATCAGAGTCCTGCACGGGTCCGTTTTTGGAGACCAGTCCTCGCCCGTACCGTAAAGTTCAGCACCAGACCCGTCACCCGTGATAATATCAAAATTAAATCCGCACCCGCCCAGGCCCGTTACCCGACCCGTGCCCGCGATAAATCACACGGGAGCTAAAATCATGCCGCTAGGGTGCGTTTAGATTTCTAGGCTAGTCTCGCACCCTTTCAACATCACAATAGGCTCTCTGAAACAGCCTTACGAGTGCTTTCTTTCGCGCTATTGGAGCACAAATATAGCCTAACCTAATACAAATATTTAACGCGCCCCTGTCAACTTTCATATTTGATTTGAGTATTTCACATTCAATCTAAATCTTAAGCTAATGAACAGCCTAAAGTGCGCTTTCTTCAAGTAGCCTAACATCGGTAGCCTACCTTTAAATAGGCGATGTAACATAACTCGTACATGTTTCTTTAACATTTCGCATTAGTTCTAAATCGTATAACGAGCCATAGCCCAAAGCTTGCTGCATCAGAACATTACACAAATAAACGTATTAATATTACAAGAAAAAATACAACCATGAGCATCACAAACAGCTATATGTAGGCCTATGCTGGCATACAATTATTGCACATATCTTTCATTTATGTTTTATTTCAGCAAACAAAAATACTGTTTTGGTTTTTATTCGCTATCCGCCCGCAATTTTCCGCCCGTGAATTTTAGGAATGTCTCAATCTATCCGTTCGAGCTACTTTTATGCGGGTACCCGATTCGGCACAGGCATTGGCATTCATTGAGCCTTGAGGCATTCATTCTCCTTCATTGATATCTGATCTAGCCTACTTCAAGTAACCACTTTTTGCTTTGTTGAATGCTTCAGACTTTCAGACAAAATCAAGACGTCCCCTTTTGTGTTTGATAGTGTCAGATTGTCTATCAATTTAAATTTAATTTCAATTTCAATTTAATTTCACTTATAGAGCGCCAAAACATTACATCTCATGGCGCTTTACAGAGTGTTAGACTATCATTGTATGTATCATTGTCTATCAGGCCTATGTGAAAGTCAGTTTAAGCAACCAGCAGTGACTTCATCTTAGAAAAGAAAAAGAAAACTTACTGTTTAGCCCACTTCATAGGAAAGCGTCTCCCTAGTTTAACCCTTTCTCTTTGCACAATTCATATTTCCCACATGGAGACCAGAATGTATTTTAAGCTCTCTCTCTCTCTCTCTCTCTCTCTCTCTCTCTCTCTCTCTCTCAGAGCTTCATCAAAGTTAAAGGCGAACTATGCCGGGGTTTTTTTTAGCTTAATTTACCTTAATTTACCTTAACGTAACAACTTCTGAGTCATTGGAATGGTTATATGCCTTTTTTCGGGTTGAATGGTGGCCGTCTCGTTTCCCCCTAGCGCCTGTGAGCGGAAAAACCACCCTTTCAATTTTGGGCCTGCGGGCTGACAGCCTCAGTGTCAGGAAGTAACGAGTGTGACGAATTGCTTTTCTGCATTTAAATACACGGCAGGCACCGGCTAGAACAAGGTAGCGATGGAGCGGCAAAAAAGAAGCAAAAACCGAGAAAACAGCAAAGAAATTGCCAATACTGCATAGTTTCTCTTTAAGCTCTTTGGTCACAAAATATTAAAAAAAAATCTCAGTATCTGCAGTTGGGCACCTGACCACTGACCAGCTTACCTGGCACTGGTGCTGCATCTTCTTGGTGGGTCGTCCGACTATGTAGATGTTTGAGGGTGGCAGGCCAATAGAGGCGTACACAGAAACATCCTTAGTGGAGCCGTATGCAGCAAAGATCTTCATGTGAGCCTGCACAGGACAACAAAGAACCAAAAAACAAGACATTAAGAAAATATAGAGCCATTGAATGGCAAACACACAGGGATTGGTGTCCTGTGTGAAGGGAACACATGTGGCAAACAGGCACACCTCTTACATATAAATGACTTGTAGTTCTAGTTGTCTGAGTGGATTTTGCGCACACAGACACACATCAGTTAGCCTATAGCTCCCCTTTAGCTATAGGCTAGCTATAGGCACACACAGAGAAGGGTATGTATCCTCTTATCTACTGTATCTCTGGGGTAGTTGGCATGTTCCTTTAAGTGTATTATGCACACACATTCTCACCTCACAGATAAGAGATTTGAGGAAGTTGCCTTTGTGGCGCAGCGGGTCGTGCACGAGGCCGTCGCAGAAGGACACGATGCCGTGGGGGAAGTTGTGCTGCGAGAGCCAGGCCACCACGCGCTGCTTCTGCATGTCCGGCCGCCCGGTCACATACACGATCATGTAGCCCAGGTCCTGCCAGTGCCTGTCCGAGCAGGACACAAAAACACACTTTACACCAGTCTTAATTGATTATTTCTGATTTATTTCATTCGTTTTAGAGGCCCTTCATATTTTATTAATATTTTTATAAGCTCTTTTTTCATTTGCAGAGATAAAAAGTAAGCACAAATTTCTTTGTACATGTACAATGACAATAAAGATATATTTGTTCATTCTATTTCAGATCACTTCTCATCAAATCATATTACGTTAGACCTTACCAATAGTCTTGTATCCTTCATATCAGTTTTAAAGCTAGAACAGACAGTTTTTGACTTTGGCTGAGCCACATTCAAAGGTGCAAACTTATCCCTGCAGTTACATTCCACCAGTATTAAGGGCCGTTCACACAGGGAACGATAACTACTGTATAAAGATAGCAATAACTAAAAAACGATAAAAGCATCCACACTAACTAACGATAAGGGAAGTCTCTCCTTGTGTTGATGAATGTGATGTCTAAAATTGGATAGACTCTGATTTGCTCACAGCTTTTTATCACTCTCAATTCACCCTGATATTGATCCCCAAGGATATCGTTTTTCATGTCTTTATTGTTATAATTCATATGTGGATGCTGTCATTCATATTAGAGTGAGAGAGTGATACATTTTTGCTGTTATCTTTCTTGATGTGAACGGCCCTTTATTTTACTTTGTGGTGTGCCAAACAACACCCCTTAGCGGTTCTAAATTCACTGTAAACAACAGACCCTTGGGAGCTTACTGCTTACATTTCTAATGCAAGAATGAAATTATATAATACATTGAATGAAGTCAAAGTATGTGTGAGTCACTGTGCACAATGTGAGCATCAGAGGTCTTCAGTCAGCGGAGTCGGAGAGGTCAGAGAGGTCGAGTCATACCTGACGACGTCCACCGCCCCGGCACGGACCTTGGGGTCACTCCCCATGATGGACACGCTGGCGGCGAAGGAGCCGTCGATACTGAACACCACAAACTCAGTGCCTCTGGGCAGCACGGTCAGGTAGCTGTCCGCAGACGTGTGGTCTCCTCTGATGAATCATAAATGACAGGACATTATCAAGGTTTCTAACTGTTATGTTTGAGCTATTTGCTTTGAATTGCATGGATCAATCTGTAAACTGCAGAAATCTGAACACATGCCTTCTGGTCTATATACTATACTATACTATACTATACTATACCAAACAGTTATTTTCTGAACCAGCTGGAGGAGTCTCAATTGCCAGTTTATGTCCCTCACAAATCCTACTATATACTGTCAATGTTAGGACACTTAATTTAAGAAACTTTAAATCCTAGTGCTCATTTTGCTTTTCTCAATCAAGTATCAATGTAATGGCCACCCACCTGACCACCATCTTGACTGGGTAAACCCCGATACCGAGGCGCTTGCTCTCAGGAATGTTGTAGGAGATGCGGCCGCTGCTATTGGTCAGCTCCATGTCAAAGTACACCCAATCCCCTGATGGAGGCTGCATCATAATGTGGATGTCCACCTATGGGCAGGAGAACACAGCAGTAAACACACCACGCACGCAGGCATGCACGATTCACACACACACACACACACACACACACACACACACACACACACACACACACACACACACACACAATCACACAGAGGGGAGTGTAAGTGAAAAAGGGTTGTGATGTGTTTCCAACATTGTTTACAAAGGGCTTTATATTTTTACCCACACTTGTGACCTGTGGACATACCTGAGGACCTTATACAGTATTATACACAAGTGGTCATGCACATGTGTCTAAGTCCAACTTGCCTTCTCTCCAGTGAGAGTGACCATGTCGAGTGGGCCATACATGAAGCGTCCGGTGACCACCTGAGGGCCGTCTTCCGTGAATACAGCATCATTCACACGGTGGTTAGCCGTCACATTCTATAACGCAAACACACACGGGTCAGTGCAGGAGATGCTACTCACCCAACACAGCTAACCATTTTCTTCAGGGGTTAATGTAAAGCCTGATGACTCTGATGTCTGTCCTTAGCTACTGATTGTGCGGTCTGATGTTTGTGTAAAATTGAGTAAAATGAATTAAAGTTAAGGTAAAGACTATGGTGTTTGGGTGAGTCTGTGTGTGTTTATGTGTGTGTGCATGCTATATGTAAGGAATAATGTATAGATCGCCGGTCATTATTGGGAAAATAAGTCCCGACAGGGCGAACCGGACCCCGACGTGCCAGCATTGAAGGCACTTATTCCTTTCAAGTCAATGCAGCATTCTACTTGCACTGTGAAGAGCCGTATAATAATTGTGCGTACAGTATGTATGTATTCAGACTGAGACTCACTCTAATTTTGACATGGGTCCTCTTCCTCAGCCACTTCTCGCGTGGTTTGGAGGGGGTGAACTCGGTCACCTCTTTCCCATCCAGCTCTAGAATGCTGGAGCTCTCATGTCTCATCACCTACACATGGAGCAAGAACAGAGGCCTCAGTTACACAGAGGAAAAGGTTACACGGCATTATGTATATTAGCAATGAAACTGTAAACCGTGACTCAGCATAATGTAAATGGAAGACTTTATAGTGCATGTTCCTCCTGTGTATGAGTGTGTAAATGTTACAGCAAGATATCCTCTCTTGTGAGAATATGAGTATGTGTGCATGTGCATATAAGTCTGGCCTAGTTTGAAACATGCACATGTGCATTCAATTGTACTGTGAAAATATACGTGCTAAGCAATATTTAAAAAATCCAAGTATATATGATTAATATATAATCACATTTATTATATTTATTTATTATAGTGATAACAGTAAGCTACATAGTGTTTTGCACTGATATTGAGGGACCTTCTGGGGACCATCACCTGTCTGAGCAGGAAGGACACCACATCTGTGGACTCCCAGTAGGAGGCGTGAAAAAGGTGTGGCAGGGCTACTGTGGGGAATGCTGTCAGCGCGTCTGGGCAGTAGAGGGCAAAGTCTACCCGCTTAGTGCCCCACCACCGGCCTGCAACTACAATACACACACACACACAGGACTGTGAGATCTAAACCAATCCAAGATCCAGTCACTAGTAGCTGACTGGGGGAGGTGGGGGTCACATAATTTGAAGGACTGCTCTAATCCGTAAAGGTTTCATGCAAAACAGGAGCAACCAAGGGCCTAAAAAAGAAGGTAAGTTGGGAGATGTTCTGATATTGAGCAGACGCATCCCACATTCACAACGTCTCTCAAGGCAGGACACATCTCCTGTTAGTGAGGGAAAAACTTTGCTTTCGCCACAGGAGGAGCATCAAAGGGCAGACTCAGCATTAGTCATTGAG
Organism: Alosa alosa; assembly: GCF_017589495.1. Lineage (NCBI taxonomy): Eukaryota > Metazoa > Chordata > Actinopteri > Clupeiformes > Clupeidae > Alosa > Alosa alosa. The sequence goes on from NC_063200.1 coordinate 18,276,497, forward strand.
TACAGTATGCACAAGGCACCATGTGCAGGAAGCAAAGGGGGCATGGAAATGAAAGATACTGATGATGACCTCTCAGAATGGAACTAGAATGGACCCGCAATGCAACTGGGTGGAACCTGAAATAGACCTGGAATTGGAAAATGGAATTCTCCCTGAACCAGAGAATATGAAATATAAATGACATCATCAGGTTACCCTAACAGGAACACCAAGTGCTGGGATTGAGAAGGCAGGTTTTGGCCCAGCTCTAGGGGACAAAGGGGAAAGGCAGCACTCCTGAGATCCAGTATAAAAAGCAGCGGTAAAGGGAGACAAGGAGTTGGGGAAATGGAATAACAGCTGAGGAGTGATAGTGCCAGGGGCTGAGGAGGATGCATTCATGGGCAAACAGGCCAAACGTCACAGCTAACGCTAACGCTAGCTGTGCTAGGACAGGCTAGGGGTCAGAGGCAGTGAGCTCTGGCATGCAGACAGTGCAGCTATGGGGGGCACTGACATACGCAGGCTGCACAGCCCCAACTCACAAACTCACATGTTCACATTACACAGTGTACAGGCCTCAAATCTCACTTTGCATATGGGTCAGCTAAAGATGTATGAGTAAATCAATAAACTAGCTATCTGATATGACAATGAGCAGCCCAAGTTATCTGAGAATATATCCATGCTAATATATCTACAACTGTAACATAACTGTATTTCAATATTTGTTATGTTTCAGTATACTGGGCACTTAGCTGTGCATACACCATACATTCAGGTAATTGTATTTAAATGTGTAATTGAAATAAATAAGTGGTAGACACACAAAAAGTGTGGTAAGCATTTAACATGCACACTATTTGTTGACCGTTAACTGTGTAATGGACGTGTGGGGGAAAAAATAAAACAGATGCGAGTAGGTTGGGAGCTGGTTGATTTGGGCTGCGTTCTACTCCGCTCCTCTTCTGCCTCAAGGGGGCGGGGGAGTACCTTGTTCGACGTCCAGCCGACTCGCTGGAGGGGTGGGACAGGACCCCAGCAGCGTGGGGCAGGAGCCCAGCAGGGTGCTCTGTGAGCCCAGCGGGCTGCTTCTCTCTGAGGGGGCCAAGGGGGACGAGTCCCCCCCATCCGTGTCTGCGGGGGCCTTAGAGGGCCGCAGTTTGAGCCGAAGCTTAGGGGAAGGGCTCCGCGAGGTGAGCCTAGTGTACGGGAAGGCCAGCTGGGTCAACAGGCTAAGCTTTTTGGACGGGCTTTGTTGTTGGCATGAATGGGCTATGAGATGGAGGATCAAAAGAAGAGCATTACAGGGCAAATCGATGGAAAAAGATATAAAGGATAAGGACTTATCCTGAGAGACCTGTTAGCATCAAAAGATTATTTTGTGTTTTAAGATGATCATATCAAGATTTAATTTAGTTTACTTTAGTTTAGTTTAGTTTAGTCTAGTTTAGTTAGACCCTGTACCAGTAGTATGTGTATTACAGAAAGAACAAAGGCCAATTAGATTTAGATTAGATCTGATTTAGTATTAGTAATGTTAATATTGAGATTGCTAATAGTATATTTGTAATAATCATTCAGTTTCAGAAAAAAACACACACACAAGAACATTAACTATTACATAACACAGCTAAGCAGAGCTGCCATGTGTGTCCAACAAATGATCCCATAAAAACTTTTTCAAACGACAAATGACTTATGCTCCACCATTGTAGTGTTTAAAATACTTGAGGGCTAAACATATTCTTACTCTAAACAGAAAATAACACTCATGAGATATATCTACAGCTTAAACACTCTGCTTACTTGACATCCTCAAATTAGGCACCAGATATCGATACCTAAATACCAATCTATTCTATTCTAAAAATATTCTTACTCTAAACTGAAAATCACACTCATGAGATATATCTACAGCTTTTAAGCTCTAAAAAACACTCTTAAAAATGCTCTTAAAAACGCTCTCTAAAGCGCTCTAAGAATGACCTCTTGACTTCACCAAGTTTGGCACCAGATATTTCCATTTCAATGTTGATGAAGTGAACTGCGACTCACTATTGGCCATGTTGGTGGCACTGTAGTTGTCGGCGTGGTCCCGAAGCCTGACTGCAGATGCTGACCTCGCTCGGCCGGCGCGGGGGACGGGTGGCACAGAGCACCACTGGGGACGGGGGGTGGGAGCTCTCCAGGAACATCCCGCCGTGCGTGTGAACGATGTCTGCTGTGGAACCATACACACACACACACACACATTAGGTCCACGACAACAGATGCCCAAACAAGAGGATAAACTTGACCAGAGAGCTGCAGAGATGAAGCCTCTTCAGGAACCAGCACCGAGACATGCCTCTCCTCTACATGCCCCTATTCTAAACAGCTGGACCCATTGACAAACAAGTGCCTACACTGCAAAAACTGTTTATCTAACAAAGTGTTATTAATCTTATATTAAGATCTAGTTGGAATTGGAGAACTACCTACCTAGTGCTTTCTCGTAACATCACTTTTGACTTATTTTAAGTCGAATCGAGCCAACTTTGGCTGCCAGTGCGTTAAGCGAACTTGATATAAATATAGATATCTAAAAACCTATCTATTCTAAAAAGCTACTGTATATGTAAAACAATTTAAGAATTAAATTGTAGCCAAGTAGAATGTAGAGTTGTGATAGTACAGTATACCAATATACCAAAGTATACCAATTCTGTCCTTCGTAAGGTCAAGTTCACCTGTGAACATTAATATAACCCATATCAATAAGCACCCAAGAATAAGGACCTTGGCTGGGACTATTTCCTAATAAGGGGTCATTTAACCCTGATCCACCCAATCCAACCCAAATCCATCTAGTGGGAGAGACAGGACACAGAGGGACAAAAGCAGAAGGAGATCCAGACAGAGAAGACAAACAGGACAACGACAGGTAGACTGGCAGTACAAGTGCTAATAACTCATATAAAACTGTGACATACACACAAAATAACTGAAAATGTCACACACACACACACACACACACACACACACACACACACACACACACACACACACACACACAGGCACTTCAGCAGACTTCAGATTTTTTTTCTCTCTCTCTCACACACACACACACACACACACACACACACACACACACACACATTAAAATCCACACCTACACACACACACACACACACAGACAGAAGACTGAACCAGAAGAGGCTACACACACTCAGCGGGGCCTGGCGGGGCGTGCCAGTTGAGCACGGGCACAGGGATGGAGGTCTCGCTGACCGCTTCGGAGCAGCGCAGGGGTGCACCACACACCCCGTCCAAAAACAGCTGCGGGCTGCTCTGGACCGTCTCCACTGGCAACCGGGGAGGGGTTGGGGAATGGGGTTGGGAGGCAAGGGGTGAAGGTGTCACAAAGGGGATGGGGTGCGGGTGAAGGGGGGGAGGACATAGAAAGAAAGAAACAAAAGACAAGTAACGAACAGAGAAAAAAAAAAAACACATGCATTGACTGACACACATGCTAATGGCTAGCGGCTACAGGAGGAACAGGTTCATATCTGCACCAACAAGCAAAATCAGACAAACACCAGGATACTAGTGGCACACATACAGTACAGTTCACAGATTTTACAGAACTCCTACCAAAGTCATCTTAAGTTATTTTTGTCTCATTTAGCCTCACGATAACAACAAGAAAATGTTATATTGTCTTTTCACCTCCCCCCTTTCTCTGTGGTATGTGTGGTACATCACTAAGATGACCGTCAGATAACCCTGTATATGGAAAATTGGGATCAGCTGATGTTATTCGGGGTGTAAACATGAGAGCAGTGGTGACATGTTGTGAAAAAATATGTGTATTTAAATAAAAATGAATTTAAACATTTAGAAAAAAAATGAATCAGTGAAACAAGCAAGGTAAACAAGCAAAACAAAGTAATAAGTGCAATAGGTGCAATTCACTTCTAAATTGCCTTTATTTTTTTAAATGAAATGGCAGCTTAAATGGCTGCCAGATTTGCCTTGTAGGTGCAAGGACGATGACATAGACATGGGATGTGGGCATGTGGGCAGGCGTGAGGAGTGGACAGCGGGCGTCGGCCTGGAGGTGAGACTCACCCAGCAGGGCGGAGAGTCCGTCCCCCAGAGGGAAGCGCTGGTAGCGTGGCACGCTGAAGGGCGGCAGCACGTGGAAGCGCTTCTCCAGCAGGGGCTCCAGGCGCGAGGCCGACGGGTCGGCCGGGTGGAAGAGGTTGTACACCTGCTGGCAGGCCGGCCGCAGATGGCCCACTGCAGCGGAGAGTTGGGTGGACAGAGGTCAGAAAGCTCCTCCAGCATAGAAACTATATGGTTTTACTGAATATCATACAGTCTCTCTAGATATGCATGACAGCTAGACTCTAACAGAGTTAAACATCTACTCCAGACAGGCTTATCCAAAACCTGACCTAAAGCCTGTATGTTTGAGACAAACTTTACAGTAATGACCTAAAGCCTGTATGTTAGAGGCAAACTTTACAGTAATGACCTAAAGCCTGTATGTTAGAGACAAACTTTACAGTAATGCCCTAAAGCCTGTATGTTATGAGGCAAACTCTACAGTAATGACTTAAATGCCTGTATGTTATGGAAACAAACTCTACAGTAATGACCTAAAACCTGTATGACACAAACTCTACAGTAATGACCTGAAGCCTGTACATTAGACACAAACTCTACAGTAATAACCTAAAGCCTGTATGTTAGAGAGCTGTGAGTGGTTCTCTTTGGGTGCGTACCGTCCAGCGTTGGGACCACGGTCTTCCTGAGGGCCAGAACCAGGCCCAGTGGGGAGCCGAACAGGAAGAAGTCCGTCACCTCAAAGTCAAACTTGCCCAGAGCGCCCCCCTCCAGCATGGTGCTGCTGCTTGAGCGACGGGAGCCGGGGTCGTTACGCAGCACGCTGGAGTGGAGACTACACACACACACACACACACACACACACCACACACACACAAGCGCACGCACACAAACATACACATTAGACACAGGTTCTTTTAGGTGTAACGGCATCTAGAATCTAGTGAATCTTGTTTTAATCACTGTGTTTGTTGGGTGAGTAAACATCTGATTTACTGTAAGTGGTGTGTGTAAGTCTATTTTATAGTATGTGTACGCTATGTGTGGTCGGCTGACCTTGACAGAAAGGCCTGGTGTTGTTTGATGGTGTCCAGCTCATAGGTGGAAGAGTCGCTGCGTTTCCGCGGCAACTGTTTCCGTGGTTCTTCAGCCCCAGTGCAGCGTGGGATGTCGATGTTGCTGCGGCTCAGATGCCGACTGCCCTCCAGAGTGGAACCACACGGCCCAGAATTCACCAGGAGAGCCGGAGACAGCAGGTCATGGTCCTAGATAGGGAAAGATCCTGGAGTGTTACAGAGTGTGTGTGTGTATGTGTGTGTGTGTGTGTGTGTGTGTGTGTGTGTGTGTGTGTGTGTGTGTGTGTGATCTGCAGTACACTGGGGAGTGAAGGACAGGGTTGTCATGTGAGGGGTTAGTGTAGTTGTGCTGAAGTGTGCTTTGTTTGAAGTGTTACAAGTGTCCTTGAGGCGGTGAGGATTGACAGAATTAAATATAATTTAATATAAATATAAATATATATATAAAATAAATATTTTGTGTGTGATATAATGCCTTTGTCTCTGTCCATGTTAGGACTGTGTGATGTATGTGGCATTGTGTGTATAGCTGTGTGGCAGTATCCAGATCAACTCACCTGCACACTGACGATGCTGGTCCGTCTACTGCTGCTCTGGCTCTCACACACACTCACGTTGCTGCTACACAGAGCATCAAACGCCAGGATACCCCCCACGCAGTCTCCAATCAGACACACCTGCATCAAAGGGACGCACATGTAACCTGCGTTGTGTTGAACCTGCGCAATTCAGCCCTGCACACGCCTGGACTCGAACCTGCGAACAGCTGACAGCAAAGCCCAGGCTACTAACTCGCATGCCAGCAGCACTCTTGAGGCGTCGGGGAGTGAGGTTTACCAACGTTCCACAAGCACAGCTAAGCTAGCTGGCATCCCTTACACACACACACCTTCAGTCTGGGACAGTAGAAGCACCAATGTGTGTGTGTGTTTGTGAAAGTTTAAGCATAATTAGCAATGATACCAGTGTCTGGATTCTGTCAAGTTTTCAATCACTTTCTAAACACAATGGAGACAACAGAGTAGCAATTTTACACCAGCTGTGTGCTGCAAACAGACTGAAATTCTGACAAGAATTCGAGTCTGGCTATGTGTGGATACTTGTCCCCAACAATGACGTTTGCTTTTCCAGATTGTAGTCTGGTTGGTGCTCGAACCTGAACTCACCTGGCCAGAAAAGGAGGCTCCTTCGGCAGACCTGACAAAGTCGCTGTACACCTGGTTGGCCCGTGTGATCACCGTGGCAACTGCCTCCTGGTACTGGGGGGCGGAGGTGGCCAGTAGAGGCAGTGCGGCGAGGGGGATGTGGTCCTGGCTGTTGGACAAGCAGCCCTCGTCATAGCTGTACGGACTCAGGCTGGAGGAAGAGGACATAGACACGTGTCTTACTGGACATCAACTTACAGAATTCAAATATTATATAGAAGAGAGAGAGAGAGGGAAAGAGAGAGGGAGTTTGTGTCTGTTTGTCTGTGTGTGTGTGAGAGAGAGAGAAAGAGAAAGAGAGAAAGATAAAAAAAGAGTAAGTGTGTTTGTGTTTCTGTTTGTCTGTGTGTGTGTGTTTGTGTGTGTGTCACAGAGAGAGAGAGATACAGAGAGAGAGACAGACAGACAGAAATTACATGTAAGAGATAAAGAGAAACACTGCTAAACACTGCAGAGAGAATCAGTTAAGACAACGCACGGCCTGCATTGCACGATTGTGAGATGTGTGTTGTGTGGGGGGGACTGGACACTCACTGGGAGACGAGAGAGAAGGCCTCAGCGCAGACGGGTGGGCAGGGCACGAGGCGCAGGGCGATACGACCCAATGCAGCCGGGTAGTGCACGCGCATGACCGTCTCAAACGCCGTGTTGAGCGTGTTCAGATCACCCTGCTTACTGGTGTGGTCGCCGGCCCCAGTGTCCAGGATGTTCCCGCCGTGGAGGACCAGAACGAGCACATGGATCTTGGAGGGCTGCAAGCACTGCTGAGAGGAGCCGTCCTGAGAGAGAGAGAGAGAGAGATGAAGAGAAGGATAGAGAGAAAGGATGACAAGAAAGCCAAAAAAAATTCTACAAAATGATACAAACAATTTTGGTGGAAATGTAAACAGTAAAGAGAAATTCTACATCTAACAATGAAAAGAGGTCGATATCATATAAATAAAAAGGGGAGAGAGCATAACTAACACATGTATGATGTAAACGTTACATCCAAGTAGTGATGTAGCTTTACGTTGTACAATAATTCTTCAGGAAACAGAAAACTTCAGAAATCTCAACGAGTATGCTCTATGTGGTGCAGTGCTGATGTGACGACACCAGAGAATGTGCAAGGTACAAATGGAGTGTAAGCACACAACTATATTGCACAAACTGCACATGCACAGGTCCTGAAGTGCATGTACTGTAGCAGTCCATAGAAATGAAGGATAAGGCCACCCAGTGGGACTGTGACTCAGGCCCAGGCTACAACGAGTCTACAACTAAAGCGTTCTATTCTTAAAGCGTAAAAATAGCTTTAGAAGTTTTTTTTCCAACGTGCGTACCACTATCACGTCTGGTGTAGCTAGTTCCATTGATCAAAGTGGAAGCTAATTGTTGCAGCAGACACTGCGTCAATGGAACGCTTCAGTTATGTGCCTAGTGTATCTGGAGCAGCCAAGGGACTTCAGCACCATGGACAGGGCTCTTCCACATACCTCACAACTGACACCACAGTGGCCCATACCTCATCATTATCATCTGTTTATTTCATCTATTTTACTTGTTTATTGGTTTATTCATCTTCTTTTATTTTATGTATTTGTATATAATATAACAGTTTACACTCTTTTTGTATTTTATTACTCTTTATGTACATGTGTTTGTGTCAATGTGCATTATTTAGTGTTTAGCTTGTTTAGTAGCTTTTAACATGATATTACACAACATAACCAGATCCAGATACTCTCAACAATCAAAAAAACAAATCATAACCTTAGCCAGATACTGGTAAGACAAGGGAATACAGCTCAAAGACAAGTGTAACTGTACTGCAACTGCACTAGAACGGTACTAGTGTTAATATTTAAACATACACACACAAACATGCAAACACTCCTACGGTCACCTCTCACGAGAGAAACAAACCTCAGGGGCAGCCTATCCAAGACATTTCAAAACACAACTGCTGTATAACCACAAGTTTACAAACACACTACCACGTTCACACACTCTATGTGCCTGTCAAACTAGGGAATCCTAAAGATGACATGCCGAATTGGAGAGCCTACAAAGGGTTGGCTGTGACTACTGGTCTCGGGCCCAAGATGCACTTGGCTCCCTGTGGTTACTCACAGCTGGAGGCCTGTGAACTCTGGCCTTTGAGGAGCGCTCGGAGGAGCATTTGTGATGTTTGTGGTGGTGCTGGTGTTTGTGGTGTCTGTGGGGTTTGGAGGGCTTGGCCGGCCGCCACGTCTGAGCATGAGAACAGAACAAGCGCTGAGGAGGGTGAGGGTCCAGGGGCTCTTCCTCCCCACAATTTCCTGAGGAATCCCTCATGCATCATGGGAACATGACCTTCAAGTGACCTTCAAGGCGGCCTCCTCTCATCCTATCTGTCCTTAAAAAAACGTATCCTTCCACTGGCTGTTTAAAGCGCCTTTGTGTACTTGATCGTGTTCAGTTGAACTGCTCTACTTCATGTTGCTTCAGTCATTTTTGTTTTAAGTATAATTTAAAACCTTTTGATCCAACATACAAAATAATACAGGTTGAGCTTAGATGCCTATTCTTTTTCTGTAGAACTACATGCTTTGAAAATGAATGAAAGTTTTATGACATGAAAGATTAAACACGATACATGTTCAGATGTTGTAGGAGAGCAAGGCAAATTTAAAAAAAAGCCATGATGGCATGTAAACATGGAACATTAAAGATGAAAAATGATGGTTGATCATGAGTCAAACATCCAATGCGTGTGTTGACATGGAAATATTACAAACCTCAGTGATCCTTTCCATACTAGGTGGTTCAACAAAATCACCCCCAGGTTCTGGATACAATTCACCTATCCGGAAAAAAGGGTGAAAGGTAGCTATTAACAAAATGTATCGGCAAAGAACATTCCATAATTTCCCAACTATTAACCAATGAGGTTATTACACAAGAATGGGCAATACATGGGAATGCATTTATTTTCTTCTACTTGACAATCACTATCACAATCTGATTCTGATTCATTTTAAAGTCATTTAACTTAATAATTTGTGGTTTATACACAGGTGTGGTTAATACACGGGTGTGGTCAATACACTGTTTTGTTTTTTTAATTTGCATAATACACTGCAGTTTATAAACGATGTGGCTAATATTTGGGAAATTACTGTACAGCCTAGTTACACAGTCAAGAATTAACTGGAACAAATTCAGTTTTGACACAGGCTGACCCATAGTTAGAAACCCTCGCACTCACAGATGGGACAAGGCCATCTACTGTACCCAATGAAACGCCTGAATCCAATGTACAGTATGATGAAGTTTACCTTGCGATTCATCAGCATCTGTTGTCTCAATCTTATCCATCATGTCGTTGGAGCTCCACTTGGTGATCTCCTTGGTGAACATCTCCTCATTGTCAGAGAAGCCCTCTTTAAAGGTACAAAAAGAAAGCATGGATACATAGAGTTTCAGACCCTGTACAAATGTTTGTTCATGTCACCCATGCGATGCAGTTAAAAATCCTGTACACACAATCTGCTAGGACTGAGTCACTAACACACTCCTCAT
>NC_063200.1:18593915-18691415 GCF_017589495.1 Alosa alosa
GGGCTACATCTCTGTATTTCAGCAATGTCAACATTTCAGGCATCAATAAAGGTGATGATGAAACGTTATCCCATTGTTCAATATTTGCTAGCCACAGGAACGTTATTTCGCTAAAATCGCCCTGATTTGGTGCATTGATCTGTATCGATAACGTTATGGGAGAACCGGCATGTAGCCTATGGTAGCCTTACTTTTTTTCTCTGTTCAAAACTCGGTTTACACGAAGACGATAGACTTTCTTAGAAGCTGTGAAATTTGACCAGAAAGGAACATGTCTTCCCTTTGAAAGTTGACACAAAATCAAACAATATTTGATAATTTAACTTGAACTGAACAGCGACAGGTTTTGGTAGACAGTAGACTCAGCAGACGTTAAAACGGTAGCCTACATAAGATAGCCATGCAGCGTCAGTCAGCATCATGTAACATTATGTCGTTAAAGTCATGAATCCTGTAACATATTATAACATATAACAGCGATGACTCATTCGAAGACGATCTGCATGGATATATAACCACCCAGAAAAAATCAGAATGTGAGTGATAAAGTTAATTAATTGTATGAAACCTTTTTACTAGTTCATTGCAGCATCGGCTATATTAGGCTGTTATGCTAGCTCAGCCTTTAAATATGCTGTTATTTTATTCATGTGGACTTGATTAAACGGGTAAAGATAATTCATAAACTGCTTATTTCTTACATGACTGAAGCAGTAGCCTAGGTTCAACAGTGGTGTTCGAGGTTGCTGTGTTAAGTTGTTGTGTGTGATCGCTAAACAATTCATAGGATCAAATCAGTTTATTTTGACAGACGGGAGTTAGCCTAACTGACCTGTAGGCTATAGCACATAAGCCTATTCTGTTTTCATTTATTTACTTTTGTTGTGATTATATAATCAAATGACACTCATGATAACGTGAAATAGAAGGACAGGAGATAGGTGATTGATGTCTACAAGCACGAATTTCACGAGACAAATTAGAACAAACTGTAAAAAAAATCTTGCCATGTTTAAAATGCTGCACTTTTTCCTTTCATAGCCTATCTCTGGCAATTCATTTTTGGATGACTGTAGATAGTTGTATTTTAGCCTACGTCTTTGTAGATAGTAGGATACACCATTAGGCCATCTTGAGAATAAAAGACTTCACAGCTGCTAACGATCATCCTCCACAACCAAGAGGATAGGTAGGCTAAGCGGTCGTTCGTCGCCTTTTTGCTTCTTATTGTAAAACCAACTGTTAGGGCATACACAAGTGGTCGGCATCCCGGTCAATATTTGATATTAAAATTTCAATTTTGAAGCTATTTGTAACTATGTGTAGCCTATGCAACCCGACTGTTGGCTTGCCTACCACTCTCTGCAGTGCCTTGCCTACCATTCTTGCCTACCACTCTAGTTGTAAACAAACGGTCACATGACATTATGACGTAGGTGCAAAACCTTAATACACCAACTGGCTTGTAGGTGGCCGGAGACCGTTTTCTGTGAATATCTCGAGAACCGTAGGGCCTAGGAGGTCCACCTTTTTTTGTATGTTGGTCTTAAGGGGACATGTCAACCCATCCCATTACCACTTATTTCATGTATAGCACCACTTAGTTAAAAATTAAAAAGCAAAAAATTAGGTGTTTTTATCACAATATCTCTGGCTGACATGGTCAAAACTGCACGAAATTGAAAGTGTAGGATCATTACTTACTGTTAACTTTCGTTCATGGGGAGCCTTACAATAAAATAATTTATGTGTACATTTAGTGACCGTACACCAACAAGGATTCCTGGGACACTGAAAGACCGGGGTACACGAAACATGGTGGGCATGTAACCCCACATGGATAGCATGGAACCATCATTTTTCGTTTTGATCTGTAGCCCCCCCGCTGGACTGGACCCCCCGAAAGGAGGGTAGGGCAGACACAGTTTTCTGTGAATATCTTGAGAATCGTAGGGCCTAGGATGACCAATTTTTTCCGTATGTTTCCCTCCAAGGGTCATCTTAACCCATTCCATGTGCACACATGTGCATAAACAGATCACACACACACATACATTCACAGTAATCATATGTATGACACATACTCACACAGTAGACATATGTACGCATGCATGCACATGCACAAACACAGGCACATACGCAGGCACACACACAAGCACGCACACACACACACCCACACACATAAACATAAACATGCACACAAGAATTTCTCAGAATTATGAACAGGCAAGATGGGGGTGGGGTTGTATAAAATGAATTTTACATGTGAAATCTATGAACTATTCATGTTTTGGTACTTGTTGTCTAGCAGATACCAGTGAGAATTGAGTGTGGATAATGCAATTTAGTGAGACAGTTAGAATCATATAGGCCTTTTTCAGCGTGATTTATTTTTGTGGAAAAAATGTGCTGGACTGGGCGGCGATCATATTTTGTACCACTCTGCGGTACATCTAGTTTAACCAGAGAGTCGTTCATTTTAATCCTGGATTAGTTAAACCAGTTTGAACAAATATTAAAATAAGATTAATGTGTCGCAGCAGCCGTGCCTCGTTCCTCTGTTACAGCTCCAGTTCTTGGATCTACTCTAGTCCGGGTTCCAGCTTCAGCTCCAAATGCATGCCTAGTCCATTCAGCCTTTCCTGAATTTTAATAGCACTCACCTGTATCTATTTTGCTCATTATGTTTGTATTTAAGTCCTTTCAGTTGTATTTGTGTGATATTCTAATCAAGTCTTTGTTTTTCATCGCCATGTTCTTCCATTGTTTGCCCATAGTGGCCTTTTGATTTTGGAAATTAAAGAAGCCTAAAGCCTAAAGAAGCTTCTCTTGTGTCTTCCTTTGTTTCTGTTAATTTTGCCTGTGTCTCCACCCCTCACCTGATTCTCGTTAGTCTGTTAGTTTAATTATGGTTTCCACCTGTCTCCTGTTCCTTGTTCGCCTGTGCCCTGTTAACCCCTGTGTATTTAAACCCTGTGTCTCCAGTCTTTGTCGGTTATTGATGTTATGTTGTTGCCGTATTGTGGTTTGCCGAGTTCCATTAAAGATTATTGTTTCCGCTCCAAGCTTGCTTTACCTCGACTTGCCCTGCACGTCGGTCCAGCTCTCCCCTTGCGAACCCATGACACTGTCGTTTGGGGCCATTTAACATTGTGATTTGTTTAAATCTTGTCAGAATCCATCATGGCGGACAATGAACATAAATTAATCTTATTTTAATATTTGTTTAAACTGGTCCCTTCCTTGCTGTCACTGTATTTGGAGTACCTGGATTAATATCTATCTTATATATTCTGTTGATATGTTATTCTGAAAAGTAGTTGGGTGCATCTGTTTGGCTGTGTTTGGCACAGATGCTACTGCTATGAATTACCAGCCCACAGCTGCCCCAGTGGAGTCTATTCCCTCCTGCCAATTGTGTTTAAAAGCCATCACGTGTTTTTTCCCTTGTTGCCAGCTGCCTCATCCACAGCACTCATTAGATATTTAGAAACATTTCTTTTAAACTAGTCCAATGCTCATTGTTCCAACATCCCACGGCCCGACAATACACTAGTCTCTTTCACCCACAGCCATCTCATTTCATTTCATTCATTAGGCTATAGCCAATGATTTGCTTCTCTTGTAGGCGAAACTTCAACAGTTTGGCAGTAATCTATTACAGTTCAAGCATGCTCAAGCATTTAAACCATTACCAGTCCACTTAAACTATAATTTTCACATTTTGCAATGCTTCTTTCATCCAGATAACATAAATAGCCTAGATTGTAAGGGAGATATCACATGAAGGACTATGATAGGCCATAGACGACTTGTGAGTTGCACTGATCATGAACTAATCAAAGCTACTGTATATGAGCAATTTTAATGGGACAGATCCCATTTGTCACGGCAATGCTTAGTAGTCTGTGATCGCCTCAGCCATAACCACTGATTTGCTTTTTCAGCAGCCTACGGTAACTGTTTTACAGCTCCTTTCAGTGACCGACCTAAAAAAACAAAGTCTAGTAGAAGTGTTGTGGCTGACTTATACAGCCTCTAGAATCTCTATCCACTGGTCTTGTGTGCTTGCCAGCCAAGCTCTCTTACCTATGCTACCAGTTCAGCATACTTTGATTTCTTCCTTTCAAAGGCTTCAAATGGAATAGTTAGCTCGATAAAGTAAACAATGTGCTCACTCTCTGAATATCTGGTGCTACGGCTGGCTCTGAGATGCAACATAAAGAGGGGACAACAGAGATAACTTAAACCAATAAAGTATTTATTTTAAAGTAACCAAAATAAACTAATAACGGTTACCAAAAGATGTCTAAGGGAAAGTAAAAACATGTATGCAAGTGTGTTCATGTGGTTGTGTGTATGCTAAAATCAGTATGATGTTCAAAAGATAGAAAGAAGGTGCCAGTGGGAGAGCGATTACCCAAAGGTGCCTGCAACAGAATGTGCTTAACATAGGTCTTTTCCACCGACAGAAGACCGGCTCCGTTTCCGTTTGCGAACCAACATTTGAACTGGTCGGAGCATTTCGACCAAACACGAACAAAACAAAACAGCGGTTTCGAACAAAACACGGTTCAGAACGTGGCACTTTGGTTCAGAGCTTGAACTAGAAAAGAGTTCTCGCGAGAGCACAATGGAATTGTACGGTGGCCTGGAAGTGCAAAAAAAAATAAAAAACAATGGTAAATGAATTATTTACAAGATTAAAAACAAATGTACAAGTTTAAAAACAAATGTACAAGTTTTTAAACAAATGTACAATGTTTTAAACAAATTTACAATTTTTTAAACAAATCTACAAAAACAAATGTACAAGTTTAAAAACAAATGTACAAGTTTTTAAACAAATGTACAATGTTTTAAACAAATTTACAATTTTTTAAACAAATCTACAAGTTTTAAACAAATTTACAATTTTTTAAACAAATCTACAAGTTTTAAACAAATTTACAATGAGTGAACAAATTTACAAGTTTTTAAACAAATGTACGTTTTTTACGGGAAGGGTAGGTACAATAGACGGAAGTAGTGGCTACAGGAAGTGAGGTATTTTCGAACAGTAGCGTGAGCCTGGTAAGCTCAGGGTAAGCTGCGTGAGCTTTCTTTCAGTCAAACAGCACAGAGCAACAGCCAACGTACATTCTCTGGTATCGCCATGTTCTGCCCCTACTGCGGCACCCCCACCAACCATGACATTATACACTGGTTTCCCGTTTACCAACAACACTAGATGCGCGCGCAGCCGTGAGGCAGAAGATGCTTGGTGGCCGTCCACAACGTTATAAACTTAACCTAAATAGTCGGCTGCTGTAAGCTACAATCGGATTTTATTGTATACCCCTGTTGTCTCAATAATAATAACATCTCATTTCAGACTATATTTCAAAGTTTGCCGTTCATTTGCATTATTAATATAACATCGTATGTTTGTCATTTTTGGCGAAGACATGCATTCCGTTATCCTTTTTATACTTTTTATTGAGGATATTGAACATATTTAACATTCTCTAACCATCGTGATTTCGAATTGGTGCAGTTTTCAGCACAAAAACTCGTTTTATTCTTTTGCTCTTTTGCATTGCTCTGCTGTTCTATGGTGCTTTCTGCCTCTTGGTTGCGCACGCATGTTTTCGTGACATTGCATAGAAATCCATGTATAAAAATGGATTAAAGTAGTAAATTATCTGACTAATAGCGGCTTCGCAATACATTTTAGCTAACAAGAAGGCTAGGAAGTGTGAAGTCAGAGCCCGTCTACTTATTAGACATTCTCTGGTGAAGTGTTTGATAGACCACACTTCCGTCTCTATTGTACCTACCCTTTCCGTAAAAAACGTACATTTGTTTAAAAACTTGTAAATTTGTTCACTCATTGTCAATTTGTTTAAAAACTTGTACATTTATTCACTCATTGTAAATTTGTTCACTCATTGTAAATTTGTTTAGAACTTGTACATTTGTTTAAAAAATTGTAAATTTGCTTAAAACATTGTATATTTGTTTTAAAAACTTGTACATTTGTTTTAAACATGCGTTTGTTTTAATCTTGTAAATAATTAATTTGCCATTGTTATTTTTGCACTTCCAGACCACCATAGAATTGTCTCTGCAAGACACTCTGGCAAAGAGCAATGATGCCTGTTACTTTTACCCAACATTCGGGGAACCAGCTAAACTTCGATGAAGACAGCGCTGCAATGTTGGAGGACAGTACATATTGGTCGTAGTGTTATCCGACAAGCGTCGAAGTCCGAAATCATTCAGAGTAAACATGGTCTAGTGTTATCCATTCGTGCAGTGAGATTTTTAAATGCATGCTTGCTGCCGCCCCTCGAGTTGGGCCATTACAATGTTCTTTGCCAGACCCTTAATCTTTCTAGATTTTCAGGGTCTGGATTTTCCAAACTAGAAAATAGTTGTTTTTTCCTGCTTAACTGGGTGGGCGTGTCGCTTTATCGTTCAAAGGGGGAAAAAGCTAAAAGCATGAGTTTTCCGTCCATATCAACTGTTGCCTATAGTAAAACAAAACTAGTCAACTAGCATTACACTGTAGACGTTGACTAGCATTTCGAACATTGTAAATTTGTTCACTCATTGTCAAACATTTATTCACTCATTGTAAATTTGTTCACTCATTGTAAATTTGTTTAGAACTTGTACATTTGTTTAAAAAAAATTGTAAATTTGCTTAAAACATTGTATATTTGTTTAAAAACTTGTACATTTGTTTTTAAACTTGTACGTTTGTTTTTAATCTTGTAAATAATTAATTTGCCATTGTTATTTTTTTGCACTTCCAGACCACCATAGAATTGTCTCTGCAAGACACTCTGGCAAAGAGCAATGATGCCCGTTACTTTTACCCAACATTCCGGGAACCAGCTAAACTGATGAAGACAGCGCTGCAATGTTGGAGGACAGTACATATTGGTCGAGGTTATCCGATTGGGCGTCGAAGTCCTAAATCATTCAGAGTAAACATGGTCTAGTGTTATCCAATTGCGTGCAGTGAGATTTTTAAATGCATGCTTGCTGCCGCCCCTCGAGTTGGGCCATTACAATGTTCTTTGCCAGACCCTTAATCTTTCTAGATTTTCAGGGTCTGGATTTTCCAGGCTAGAAAATAGTTGTTTTTTCCTGCGAACTGGAGTGGGCGTGTCACTTTATCGTTCAAGGGGGAAAAGCTAAAAGCATGAGTTTTCCGTCCATATCAACTGTTGCCTATAGTAAACAAAACTAGTCAACTAGCATTACACTGTAGACGTTGACTAGCATTTCGAACAGCTAATTTCTGCTGCTTTTACAGGGCAACTGTTCATATCATTCTCCTGTGTATGCATCTCATTAACTTTTGTTTTGCATGCAACACCCATTGTTGATGACGCACCCTTGGTTTGGCTCAAAACAGGTGGAGATGCGGGCTGGTTCACTAGATAGCACCAGGGTTCGAAGAATTCTGAATGGAACCGGTTCAAGAATGGGTTCGCTGTCGGTGGAAAAACGCCTATAGAGAAGTACCCAAATCAAGAGAAAAAACAACCCTCCCCGGGTGTGTCATTAGCTAATTAGACCAGCTAGGCTTGCATTGGCCATGCTAGGGGGTCGTAACGTCTCAAAGCAGTCACAACAATACAATGTGGAACTTGCAGTTGAGATTTGAGAAACGCTCTGGTATTAGCCGGCTAGTGAGCTGTGTGCATGTGATTGAGAATGCACAGTTCAGGGGAGAATTAAGCTGAATATGCATAAAATCTGGTTCTTTTAACCAAAAGTACAGGCTACTGCAAGTTTTTTTTTTTTTAAGTTTAAGTTCCCTGTTATAGGCTAACCTGTGGCTAACCTGTAATTTTGAAAATGTCCTTGGGTTAGGACAAAAAAAGAACTAGAAATCAGCATCCTAAAGTCGCAAATAATCTCTGTTCCAAATGTGTGATAGGCTAAGCTTTGTATTAGGCTAATGTAAAATTTCTACCTTTTCTTCCACTCTCTATCTCAAATCACCCACACATACACCAGAGGTATTCTGTCCTGTCACATGTCCTGTAAACCCTATGTATTACCAAACTATAAAGTATCCCATCTTTCTATGCTCGATAGGCTTATTTTTCACCTACACAACACAAAAATGTTTTTTTTGATGGTCATCATCAAATGCTATATTTTCTTAACTGCACTGTTAAGAGAGGTAACAAATATGGAGGATGTTAATGTGTTGGTACAGCATCCACAAGCCTTCACATTGCGTTATCAGTTCTTTTATCTAGACCACCCCCCCCCCAACAAAAAAGGATATTAAGGCAGCAACTTTGAATAACATAAAGAAGGAATGGTGCTTGTTAAACTCACCTCAGCATGTCTTTACAGTAATGTAACCCACAGAGGGCAGTGGAAAAGTTGGCTAACTGTTGTAAACAGTTAAGTGAGTAACACTGTCATTATATTATACAGACATGGGTACACATCAAAGTGAAATGAGTTTATAATTTTTTTTGGAAGGCCCCTGCCACATTGCTGCAAGACACTTTGACTAATGACTGATGGATAATGATTGAGAGAGAGAGGTCCACCCACACAGAAAACCAATGGGCAGTGCAAAAATAGCACAAAGACTTGTCTGGATGCTCTCCCTGTCAGTTCCTCTCGCTATGTATGTCACTTGACTCTCACGCTCTCTAAAGAATTGCTCGATGTGTGGGAGATTGTATTTAATTCCCATGTGTCAGGGAGCCGCTATATGCAGGACATTCCCGGAGCTTCTGGGAGAAGTGGGATGTCTGGAAACATATCATCATATCCAGACTCCATGATATGAAATCAACTTACTAATTACTAATCACTTATAATTGAATCTAGATTCAAGTACTTTAACTCTCCTGCCTGCTTTTGATTCTGATTCCCTCTTCCACCTTTCCCCTCTACACTATACTTCTCAGTCTGTATGTAGTTCAGAGACTTTACCTAATACATCAGTAGATGACTAGTGCCACTGGTTTCCAGTAATGGACCAAACAGTTCAAAAATAGTTGTAATGGCCCAAACACTTCCCATTTTTATAGGTCACCCCTGCCCAAAATCAAATATGTCTAGTTACACCAGTTGTACTGTTCAGGCTTTCCTAGTGCCCAAGGTCATATGGATCGTGTTTCTGTATCTCAGTTGGTGGAGCAAGATGGACACAAATTTCATGGGCTTGATTTAAAGGGAGCAAAAACAATCATAATTTACCAGTGTTACCATGGATAAAATAAGTGTCACTTTTATTGAGGGACAGGATGGCATTTTTATACTGCATTAAGGAACAGATTCCTCTAGTAGAGAAGGTAGCCTCATCTTTCTCATTATGGTTGACTCCTCTGTGAGACTTAAAGAACAAATCCGGTGATTTTTCACATAGATTTTCTCTAAGTCACCGAGTATTAAATAACCCATAAACAATTAGTTTTACCTAGCTTGAGTTTGCTAGTTCCAACAGCTAAAGCAGCCAGGCAGCTAACAGCGCTACACTCTGGGGGCATGAACATGGGGGCTTACATACATGCTCCCAGAGCATAGTGCTGTAGCTGGCTGGTTGCTTTAGCTGCTGGAACTAGCAGCTCGAGCTAGGTAAAACCGATTGTTTTCTGGGGATTTTGTACCGACATAGTACTTGGTGACTGAGATACAGAAATCTATGTGAAAAATGTCTCCTTTAACTGGCAATTTTAAATTGTCTACATATGTTGTGTTACTATACCATGATTATCATATCAGATCATTCTTTGAACTATGGCCAAAAAAATTACAGTTTGGCCCTATTCATATACAAATTGGCTTCAAACATTGTGAATGTAACTGTGTGGCTGCACCAGTTCTAAAAGGAACTGTCACATCAGCTATTAGGCAAATTCAACACTCCAGTTATGGTCTTCAAACTAAATGGAACATAATACAATCTAATGACAACATGAATGACTGATGTTTCAACTATGGAGCTGGAGGAGGGTTGAACATATTTTGAAAGCTATTATAAAAACCTCAACACATCAACATGGATACGCTGGAAAAGGTAATAAGTATATAAAGGTCACTTTGCATACAATATTGTTTATGATATATGATACCTATTTTCGTTCTTCTTTCTGAAGTCTTTTTTCTGTATGATGTAGAGTGGCTTAAGCCAAAACATTTCAAGACTTGTCATAGTACACCATGCTATGAAGCTGCAAAGCTCTCTGAACTTTGGAATCTTGTCTTAAAATGTACTAGTTCTACCACTGCCAAAAAGGGACCATTGAACCATGCTGTGTATGTGTGGGACATAAATAGAAGTTAGCACATATTATTTTATAGGGATATCAACTTCATACTCAAACAGGTTTAAACTGTGAATAGTTTTCATATTTTTTTATGTGTATATGTGAGCTATTTTATTAAATTACTCATTTATTTGTTTATATGTTTGATTATTTAACTCACATTTTATATCAGGAGTAAGAGGATGCCAAATGATGGTTCAATATGTTGAATTATGCCTAAAATTAATCAGTTTAGGTATATTTAAATGAAACTGAAATCAGATTCAATAAATGGAATCGCATAACAACCATAAGTTTACCAAAACTAGCAGTACATCAACAATTATATCATTGTGTGGAACAGCAAGATTGAGGTGTTCGAATCTGTGGAGCAGCAAGGTAGGGTGTCTGAATATATCACACCACATCTATCAAACCCATCTTGCCTTATTTGGGGGAGGGAGGTCCTGCTCAGTTTGCAGATGATGGCCAATAAAAGGGCTTGGAGGGAGCAGAGTTCAGCAGCAGAGACCAGGGGGTTCCACTGCACAGTAAGTCAGCATCTGTGGACAGAGAGAGGGCAGCTGTCAAACCCTGTATAGGGCGAGGATAAGATTTGGATTTTACTTTCCCCTCCCCCATTAGATTCACCCATGTATTTTATGTGTTATAACTTTGTCACTTACTTTGTTCTTCAGGGGCTTTAACAACTTTGAAAATTAATCTGGGTGTGTGACAGAAAAGGTAAGATGTTTATTCGCAATAGACCTCTTTCATTAACCTGTTAGAATAGGATTGTTTAATACTTTAAAGACAACCATTGATTGTGTATTAACATTTACTAGGCTATAACAAACAACAATATTGCTGTAGGCCTAATCCAGAAGCAGTCCTTTTTAAAGGTAATCCTTATGCTTATACCACAAATTCAAATGCTCTGATGCAGTAACCAACAATCATGGGAGATGGTGAAATGGCCGTTTATGGCAAGGCTGCCATTTACCTCCGTAAGCCTGAGAAGGAGAGAATTGAGGCCCAAACCAAGCCCTTTGATGCAAAGACAGCTTGCTATGTGGCTGACAAGGAGGACTTGTATGTCAAGGGTACAATCAAAAAGAAGGATGGTGGCAAAGTCACTGTTGAAGTCCTGGAAACCAAGGAGGTACATTAGCAAGATTGTTAAAATGGTTGTGATAATAAAATGACTCACTATTACAGAGAAAGTCTTGAATGTATCTTTTTGTTAAAATTGCTGTGTACATTGATTTCAGGAAAGGACAGTGAAGGAAGACGACGTCTCCCCCATGAATCCTCCCAAGTTCGACAAGATTGAGGACATGGCCATGATGACCCACCTCAATGAAGCTTCTGTCCTGTATAACCTCAAAGAGCGTTATGCAGCATGGATGATCTATGTAAGCATTATGCTTTCTTACAAATGAAAAACTGTGTTACAGAATAATAAAAAAGACCTGGAAAACCAATCCCCCTTACTTCTTCATTCTAGACCTACTCTGGACTGTTCTGTGTCACTGTGAACCCCTACAAGTGGCTCCCAGTGTACGACCCAGAGGTGGTCGCTGCCTACAGAGGCAAGAAGCGCATGGAGGCCCCACCCCACATCTTCTCTGTCTCTGACAACGCCTATCAGTTCATGCTCCAAGGTATGCTTTTATTTTGTCAATTCATACTATGATGAAATTATATATCTATCCATAAACTAATATTTCCATTTTACCTTACAGATAGGGAGAACCAGTCTGTCCTAATTACGTGAGTGTTAATGAACCACTCAAATCTTCTGACTCTGTTTTAATTCAGAGATATTTCCATGTAATGTTATTCGATTCACAGGAAAATCATACTATATTCTGTGTAATCTAGCGGAGAATCTGGTGCTGGGAAGACTGTCAACACCAAGCGTGTCATCCAGTACTTTGCAACAATTGCAGTGGCTGGTGACAAGAAGAAGCAAGAGCAGCCGGCAGCCGCTGGAAAAATGCAGGTAAGAGGTCTTTTCACAAGTAAAAGCTAATTAAAGCTAAAGAACTCTTGTTGTACATACTGTAAATGTACATGTACTTACCAATATACATAAAAATGTTTTAAGATAAAACACCAAAGATCTGGAAAACACAACACAAATGCCAATTGCACTCGCAGGGTTCTCTTGAAGACCAGATTATTGCTGCCAACCCACTGCTGGAGGCTTATGGTAATGCCAAGACAGTGAGGAATGACAACTCCTCTCGTTTTGTAAGTTAATTTCCCATTAGAAGGCTACAGAAACTGAATATGAGGATGAATCTCTTGATTTCTTTAAATATATGGGATAACATTGTATCTCATACAGGGTAAATTCATCAGAATTCACTTTGGCACAACTGGAAAACTGGCTAGTGCTGATATTGAGACTTGTAAGTATAATAATAGTGTTATACAATGCTATATTATCGCTACCTTATATTTGTTACATTGAAAAAATCTTCTTCGCAGACCTGCTGGAGAAGTCTAGAGTGACATTCCAACTTCCTGATGAGAGAGGCTACCACATCTTCTACCAGATGATGACCAACCACATGCCTGAGCTCATTGGTAGGGTTCACAGTTTCAACTGTTTGCAACCATATTAAATGAATGGTAAAACTACTGATTGAAGATATTTTCTTATTTTCGCCTGAACAGAGATGTCCCTCATCACTACCAACCCCTATGACTTCCCAATGTGCAGTCAGGGTCAGATCACTGTGGCCAGCATTGATGACAAAGAGGAGTTGGTGGCCACAGATGTGAGTTGTTAATACATATTTCTTTTAGACAATGAAGGTCATAATATGTTTTACAAAAATGTGCTTTGCCATTTTAGACAGCCATTGACATCCTGGGTTTCAGTAATGAGGAGAAAGTCACCATTTACAAGCTGACTGGTGCTGTGCTCCATCATGGCAACATGAAATTCAAGCAGAAGCAGCGTGAGGAGCAGGCTGAGCCTGATGGCACTGAGGGTGGGTTTAAAAACTTAAACTGAACTTGGATAAGTTCTAGTACTTTGACACTTTCTAATTTTAAATAACTGAGAGACAGTCTTATTTAAGTAATTTAATTATGTTAAATTGAACTTTGCATAGTATTAACATTTCTTCATATCAAAGTGATTTCACACTCACAACTGAGCCTGTCTAAAATTATGACAATGAGTACTGTTTATTAAATGTAACTTTGCAGAATTTGACTTAAGCTTTACTTTCCAGAATAAAGTATTGATAAACAACTAATTTTACTGGCTTTGTTGTTCTCAGATGCTGACAAAGTTGCTTACCTCTTGGGCTTGAATTCTGCTGATATGCTGAAAGCTTTGTGCTACCCAAGAGTGAAAGTCGGAAATGAGTTTGTCACCAAGGGTCAGACTGTACCACAGGTATTATTTCACCTACTACAACATCTTGATATTGTTTGGACAGAATGTGATTGTGGGTATTGCTCTTCTTTTATCATTCAAATTCAAAATCACTCTAAAGTTTATGATTTGGTCCGTGCTTAATGAGACCATTACTGTTACATCTTGTTTCAGGTCAATAACTCTGTGTCAGCCTTGGCCAAGTCTATCTATGAGAGGATGTTCTTGTGGATGGTCATCCGTATCAACCAAATGTTGGACACAAAGCAGCCGAGACAGTTCTTCATTGGTGTGCTGGATATCGCTGGCTTTGAGATTTTTGATGTGAGGAAAACACTTTCACCAACATTATTACCTTCCATTGACTCCATTCTTAAACAATCTATAGACCCTTTCAGCAATAAAAACAAAAACAATGCTTGAACATTCTATTTGGGCCCCAATCTACTTCCTCTGCATTAAGATAACATATGGAATGTTAAAAAGTAAGTCTTGTGGGGCCAACTATGATGCTGATAATGGAACTCTCTTGAAAGGGTCTATAACATTTCCCCAACACAGTTCAACAGCATGGAGCAGCTGTGCATCAACTTCACCAATGAGAAACTGCAACAGTTCTTCAACCACCATATGTTTGTTCTGGAGCAAGAGGAGTACAAGAAAGAGGGCATTGAATGGGAGTTCATTGACTTCGGCATGGACTTAGCTGCTTGCATTGAGCTGATTGAGAAGGTCGGTTTTAATCAACAAAAGGAGCCAAATTTGTAATGTTTCATGATATCTACTATTAAACTAAACTGATTTTCCAACAGCCTATGGGAATCTTTGCCATCCTTGAAGAGGAGTGCATGTTCCCCAAGGCCTCTGACACCACTTTCAAGAACAAACTGTACGACCAACATCTTGGTAAAACTAAGGCCTTTGAGAAGCCAAAGCCTGCCAAAGGCAAGGCTGAGGCCCACTTCTCCCTGGTGCACTATGCCGGCACTGTGGACTACAATGTTGGTGGATGGCTGGACAAGAACAAGGATCCACTGAATGATTCTGTTGTGCAGCTGTACCAGAAGTCGGGAGTAAAACTCCTGCCTGTCTTGTACCCACCTGTTGTTGAGGGTAACAAAACTATACTCAAAACTAACTATACTCTATACAAGTAAAAAATATCCATTGTATTCATTTCTACATATGTAACAGAATTATAAAATATAATTTGTATATCAACAGAGACTGGTGGCAGTAAGAAGGGTGGTAAGAAAAAGGGTGGCTCCATGCAGACTGTGTCCTCGCAGTTTAGGGTATGTTTAGGGCAGTTTGAGACAAACAAATCAACCATGTTATTGAATGGTTAGTGTATAATTTGACTGCATTTTCATCAACAGGAGAATCTGGGAAAACTGATGACCAACTTGAGGAGCACCCATCCTCACTTTGTGCGTTGTCTGATTCCAAATGAGATCAAGAAACCAGGTAAAGGACTTTTGGTGGTTGATAAAGACATGTCCATTTTTCTACACCTTGTAATTCCTTCAAAAATGGCATCTCTATTTTTGACAGGTCTTATGCAGAATTTCCTGGTTATCCATCAGCTGAGGTGCAATGGTGTGCTGGAGGGTATCAGAATCTGCAGAAAAGGTTTCCCAAGCAGAATCCTTTATGGTGATTTCAAGCAGAGGTGAACTGACATAGTGAACTGAGATATAATGTATTATATAGAATACAGAATTTAGACAGGGAAAATGACACAAGTGTTCATTATGTCCAGATACAAAGTGCTGAATGCCAGTGTTATCCCTGAGGGTCAGTTCATTGATAACAAGAAGGCTGCTGAGAAGCTCTTGGGATCCATTGATGTTGATCACACTCAGTACAAATTTGGACACACTAAGGTAATGATTTTCTGAGTAGATTTGTATTTCAAGATGATTAATCTCTCTTCAAAGGCTCATATAGTTTTTGCCTCTGCCAAACAGGTGTTCTTCAAAGCTGGTTTGTTGGGTACCCTTGAGGAGATGCGAGATGAAAAATTGGCAACCTTGGTCACAATGACTCAGGCTCTCTGCCGTGCATACCTGATGAGGAGGGAGTTTGTGAAGATGATGGAAAGGAGGTAATTTTGTATTTAACAACACTGGCCATATTGTGGCCATATTGTTGACATGACATCTGCCAGCAGTGAGTAGAGCAGAGCTCAGTAGCCTAATGTCTTCATTTCATCAATATGAACAGATACTTTCTACCTGCTTCATGTAATCATAATTCAACATAGAAGGTTTAAAGATAAATGTCACTACCCTTCTTGTATAGGGAGGCAATCTACGCCATCCAGTACAATATACGCTCATTCATGAATGTCAAGACTTGGCCATGGATGAAGGTTTACTACAAGATTAAGCCTCTGCTGAAGAGTGCTGAAACTGAGAAGGAGCTAGCCAACATGAAAGAGAACTATGATAAACTCAAAGAAAACTGTGCAAAGGCAGAGGCCAGGAAGAAGGAGCTGGAAGAGAAGATGGTTGCTCTGGTGCAAGAGAGGAATGACCTGGCACTGCAAGTGGCATCTGTAAGTATATATTGTACCATTTCAATATTCACAATCATACCACTACCAGCCCCAGCATTGTGTATTCAATACAAATCATGCTTTCATCTTATATTTACAATAGGGAAATGAGGGTCTAAATGATGCAGAGGAAAGGTGTGAGGGTCTGATCAAGAGTAAAATCCAGCTTGAGGCCAAACTCAAAGAGACAACCGAGAGACTGGAGGATGAAGAGGAAATTAATGCTGAGCTGACTGCCAAGAAGAGGAAACTGGAGGATGAGTGCTCTGAGCTCAAGAAGGACATTGATGATCTGGAGCTGACCTTGGCCAAAGTGGAGAAGGAGAAACATGCCACCGAGAACAAGGTCGGGATTTATAAAGGGCTGATTAATGTAGTCTGTAGTATCTTATTTACACTGTTCACTGATGTAAAACTTTCTATGTGCAGGTCAAGAACCTAACTGAAGAGATGGCCTCTCAGGATGAGTCCATTGCTAAGCTGACAAAGGAGAAGAAAGCCCTTCAAGAGGCCCACCAGCAGACTCTTGATGATCTTCAAGCAGAGGAAGACAAAGTCAACACTCTGACCAAATCTAAGACTAAGCTTGAACAGCAAGTCGATGATGTAAGTTCTTAATCTATAGGTGTGAAAGCATTGCAAACTTGGTACAATTTTCCACTTACTCACTTCACACACCTACATCTGCAGCTTGAGGGTTCCCTGGAGCAAGAAAAGAAGCTTCGCATGGACCTTGAAAGAGCCAAGAGAAAGCTTGAGGGTGACCTGAAGCTGTCCCAGGAGAATATCATGGATCTGGAGAATGACAAGCAGCAGTCTGAGGAGAAGATTAAGAAGTAAAAGCAATATCTATTACCAGTAAAGAAATATTGCTGTTCAATTTCTATGTATACAGCCAAGTTCAGTTTATTTTGTTCATCCATTTCAGGAAGGACTTTGAAACAAGCCAACTTCTAAGTAAGATTGAAGATGAACAATCACTTGGAGCTCAGCTTCAGAAAAAGATCAAGGAGCTTCAGGTTTGCTTATTCTGGTACATTTTCAAAAAGTGTTTTGCATATCCTTAAAACTTTAGTAATTACTACATGCTTTTTTGCAACTATTAGGCCCGCATTGAGGAATTGGAGGAAGAGATCGAGGCTGAGCGTGCAGCTCGTGCCAAGGTTGAGAAGCAGAGAGCTGATCTCTCCAGGGAACTTGAGGAGATCAGTGAGAGGCTTGAAGAGGCTGGTGGTGCAACTGCTGCTCAAATTGAGATGAACAAGAAGCGTGAGGCTGAGTTCCAGAAGCTGCGTCGTGACCTTGAGGAGTCCACCCTGCAGCACGAAGCCACGGCTGCAGCTCTCCGCAAGAAGCAAGCCGACAGTGTTGCTGAGCTGGGAGAGCAGATTGACAACCTCCAGCGTGTCAAGCAGAAGCTTGAGAAGGAAAAGAGTGAATACAAGATGGAGATTGATGATCTCTCCAGCAACATGGAGGCCGTTGCTAAATCTAAGGTCAGTGATATGTATGTTGTCATTTCATGCTTTGAATAAACCAACTTGCAAACTTCATGTTTCACTGAAATGCTACATTAAATCTAAACACACCAACTTACAAACTTGTTAACTTGTCACTAAGGTGCTATATTTCTATAACTCTATTATTTTCCCAATCCTCTTGTGGCTCACATACCTTATCATATACAGTCAAATCTGGAAAAAATGTGCCGCACCCTTGAAGACCAACTTGGTGAAACCAAGGCCAAGAGTGATGAGTGTAGCCGCCAGCTCAACGACATCAGTGCTCAGAGAGCAAGACTTCAGACTGAAAATGGTAAGTAAGAGTCTTAAAATGTGTATGCAAAGTTTGTATTTGTCTATGTGCTGAGAAAACACAATTGTCAACCAGGTGAGCTTGGACGTCAGGTGGAAGAGAAAGATGGCCTGGTTTCTCAGTTGACCAGAAGCAAACAGGCATACACTCAGCAAATAGAAGAATTGAAGAGGCTAAATGAAGAGGAAGTTAAGGTAAAGAGTATTGACAGACAACTGTCTCGCTTCAATCATAACTTGTGCAACTATAACTATATAAACACTATAAACACTCATTAACAAAACAGGCCAAGAACGCCCTGGCCCATGCTGTTCAGTCTGCACGCCATGACTGCGACCTCCTGAGGGAGCAGTTTGAGGAAGAGCAGGAGGCTAAAGCTGAACTGCAGCGTGGCATGTCCAAGGCCAACAGCGAGGTTGCTCAGTGGAGAACCAAGTATGAAACTGATGCCATCCAGCGCACTGAGGAGCTTGAGGAGTCCAAGTATGTATCAAATATGCAAAGAAACCTATAGAATGTGGTTGTGGGTCATTATGTTATATACTGAAATGTATAATTTTCAAGGAAAACATCATGTCCTCTGACACAAATCTATTGCTTTATCAGGAAAAAGCTTGCCCAGCGTCTGCAGGACGCTGAGGAACAAATTGAGGCGGTCAACTCCAAGTGTGCATCTCTGGAGAAGACCAAGCAGAGACTTCAGGGTGAAGTTGAGGACCTCATGATTGATGTGGAGAGAGCCAATGCTCTGGCTGCCAACCTTGACAAGAAGCAGAGGAACTTTGACAAGGTACTGTAATACTTACAAAACTATATTCAGATGTGGAATGTAGATACAAGTTGAATAATAAGATGAATAAATAAAAATGTTTTACACCAAAAATGTTTCTTGAAGGTCCTGGCAGAGTGGAAGCAGAAGTATGAGGAGGGTCAGGCTGAGCTAGAGGGTGCCCAGAAAGAGGCTCGTTCTCTCAGCACTGAGTTGTTCAAGATGAAGAACTCCTATGAGGAGTCTCTTGACCACCTTGAGACCCTGAAGAGGGAGAACAAGAATTTGCAACGTGAGTCAAAATAACCTGATATATAAAGTCTATTCCACTTTAGAAATGGTGGAAATGGTGTTTAAAAATCTGTTTACTGTAATATTATAACTGCACATTTGCAGAGGAGATTTCTGACCTGACTGAGCAGCTGGGTGAGACTGGAAAGAGCATTCATGAGCTGGAGAAGGCCAAGAAGACAGTTGAGACTGAGAAGTCCGAGATCCAGACTGCCCTGGAAGAGGCTGAGGTAGAAACTCAGACAAGCTTTACAGTAATGAGAAACTGAAAAGATGTTATTTACATCTTTACATTTTTCATATTTTTTTGTTAAGGGAACTCTCGAGCATGAGGAGTCCAAAATTCTCCGCGTGCAGCTTGAGCTGAACCAGATCAAGGGTGAGGTTGACAGGAAGCTTGCAGAAAAGGATGAGGAGATGGAGCAGATCAAGAGGAACAGCCAGAGGGTGATTGAGTCCATGCAGAGCACTCTGGACTCTGAGGTCAGGAGCAGAAATGATGCCCTGAGAATCAAGAAGAAGATGGAGGGAGACCTCAATGAGATGGAGATTCAGCTGAGCCATGCTAACCGCCAGGCCTCTGAGTCCCAGAAACAACTAAGAAATGTGCAAGGTCAACTCAAGGTCAGTACAGGAAACCTGTGTGATCTTATTTAACGATATTCGATTGATAGTACAACAAGTATATCCTCATAATATGATACTATGTAATTTAGTCCGAAATATTAGTAGAACAATACACATCTTTTGCAGGGATTAAATGAGGATTGCTTTTCATTTTGATTTGTTCCAAGTAGACACATTATTTTTACGCTCCTTTTCCAGTGTTCCAAGGCCTGTCTAGAATGTTATAGAAGACCAATTAGTAACCTTTCTATTAAGAATGACATTATCTTTACAAATTGATTTAGCCTGTGACAAGTGGCTCTGTAGCCTTAGCTTTTTTTCTTCACAACAAGCCTTAAAGCTTAAATCAAAATAAACCCGATATCAAGGCTAACTGTTAAAAGCCTAAGCTAAGCATTGCAGCCAATTGCATAAGACGAAACATGTTTTCTTGGTGTCTTTGGTAGGTTATTTCACACACTGTTAGTAGGCTAATTAACATGATGTGTTACTTGTAGTAGCTTACAGATTTTGAGAAATGCAGTCATAAAATGGGCCTGGGAAGACTGTGTGGGCTGGTGACTGAACAATGAAGGAACAATACTGCTATGAACCAGCTAATTAAAAATTAAAATAGTTCATCCCAAAATGTTTTTTTGTTTCCGTTTTTTGTTTTTGTTCTTTGAACCGTTTCTAATCCCTAGTCTTTTGACATTCCATGTTTTTCCATTAGGATGCCCAACTGCACCTTGATGATGCGGTCAGAGGACAAGAAGACATGAAGGAACAGGTTGCTATGGTGGAGCGCAGGAACAACCTGATGATGGCTGAGATTGAGGAGCTCAGAGCTGCCCTGGAGCAGACAGAGAGAGGCCGTAAAGTGGCTGAACAGGAGCTGGTTGATGCCAGTGAGCGTGTTGGCCTCTTGCACTCCCAGGTACGGAATGTTGCTTGAAATCATTGAAAAGCAATTCAGCTCAGCTGTAACATGTTTTAGCGCCATTTCAATCCTTCAAAATATTTCCAGAGATTTTCCACCTTTTAACATGTGATTGACATGATCTCTGAACTCTAGAACACAAGTCTGATTAACACCAAGAAGAAGCTTGAGGCTGACTTGGTTCAGGTCCAAGGTGAAGTTGACGACATTGTCCAAGAGGCTAGAAATGCTGAAGATAAGGCCAAGAAAGCCATCACTGATGTAAATGGAGCTTATAATGTTAAACTAAATTATATATTAAGATACATACGGTTTATTTCATTTGATTTATATGATTGATGAAACCCACCATGTCATAATCTAGGCTGCCATGATGGCAGAGGAGCTGAAGAAGGAGCAGGACACCAGTTCTCATCTGGAGAGGATGAAGAAGAACCTGGAGGTTACTGTGAAGGATCTGCAGCACCGCCTGGATGAGGCTGAGAATCTGGCCATGAAGGGTGGCAAGAAACAGCTCCAGAAACTGGAGTCCAGGGTAATTAAACAAAAAATGGGTATGAGGACATATATTCCACATGTAATTCATTAACAAAGCCATTACTTACAATGCAATTATTCATCATGTAAAGGTTCGTGAGCTGGAAAGTGAGGTTGAGGCTGAACAGAAACGTGGTGCTGATGCTGTCAAGGGAGTTCGCAAATACGAGAGGAGGGTCAAAGAGCTCACCTACCAGGTACAAAAAATATTTTTAAACTTTGGAACAGCATCAACCTTGAGGAAGGGACATTGCTTGATAGTTTTTTTTTTTTTATTTCAGACTGAGGAGGACAAGAAGAATGTTGCCAGACTCCAGGATCTGGTTGACAAGCTGCAGCTGAAGGTCAAGGCCTACAAGAGGCAGGCTGAGGAAGCTGTGAGTAGTTTTTATTATCCCATTTGTAAAGGAAAATGTCTTTGGCTGTCTTGTACATTTTACAAGGGATAACATATTCACAGAATATGTTAACAGAATACAGAAACAATACTTTATATTCACTAAATACATTTACTCATTATCAGGAGGAACAAGCCAATGGCTACCTATCTAAATTCAGGAAGGTGCAGCATGAGCTGGAGGAGGCTGAGGAGCGTGCTGACATTGCTGAATCCCAGGTCAACAAGATGAGGGCCAAGAGCCGTGACTCTGGAAAGGTAAGGCTGTGGATATATTATGTCATAAAGTCATGTATTATATTTGTTAAGTTGTGTGAAGATGTTTTGCCTTCACAACTAATCAATTTCATGTTGTATCTTTTTCCTAGAGCAAGGAGGTTGCCGAGTAAATCCTCTTCACTCTTGGCACTTTCATTTGGATTAATATCCTGATTGATGTGGCCATTCTTTGACAACATATACTACCTAATAAATGTTTGCATTCTAATATGCCTGTTAGTTGTCTTTTTGATGGTTGGACTGTAAGACAAAGTAAGAGTTTGATGGAATTATTGGTTTGTTTTGTCAGGATCTATCAGACCTGCCACAATTTACTATCTTAGTTTTGTGAACTGTTTAATTTGTGTGACCTGTTTGAGATGGGCCTACAGTAATTCATCTTAATATGGATACAATGCTAAATAATAAATGTGCTACTCCAAGTAAAAAACATGATGCTCCTACTTACTGCAACATTAGTTAGCAGGCAGGCCTGCAGGTGTACAGCTGTATGCACTGTGCATATCAGGCTACTCAACAACAAGAGAGAAATTTGCCTGTGTGTATATTCACACCAAGCTGGCCTACCATAACTTCCCAACTCTGCACCTTATCCCATTAACTGCATGACAGTAGGCTATTAACAATATTCTGTAAAGACATTGTCAAAATCAACTTAAAGGGACAGTGTGGAACGTTTTCAGTTGTTTGTTAGCTATTTTAACATTTCCCATTCATAAATGTGGCCTCATTCATGTTTAATTACCACCACCACCAATTCGAAGCATCCCAGAGAATGTCTAATAGGAAGAGAATTGGCACTGTCTGGTTACTTCCGGTTTCTGGACTGGTTGCAGTTTCTCTTCAGATTTCACTTGAGGGTGCTCGCAGGCGAGGGCCTTAATATGCACTTCCAAGGGCGTAGGTTTGGTCTCAGCTTTGGTGGGGACACATTCACAACTCCTGTTGTCACGATACCAACATTATTGTTTCAATACCAATAGCAAGTGAAGAATCTTGATTTCGATACTATTGCGATTTTTTTAAATTTTATTTGGTTTGTGTGATTTGTGAGATCATTCACATCAGTGGCAATCATAGAATTTGATTGACCCTCCACACACATATACACACATAATAAGTGATGGTTGTCATATTTTGGAATTCATATAAACTATAAACTTATATTGTTAATTATTTATAGTATTTTATTATCTGCATGATTACTAATAGCTAAACATATTTAGCAATTTGAATACATCATATTGATATTTAAATGATTAGGCTACACTTGTCTTTAATATCATCACATTTGTGGTGTGTAAATCTAATTGAGTGCCTGTCACTTTAAGAGGAACGTGAACGCAATTAGCTTTCAGTCTCACGGTTTTCGCAATGTTCATTTCTATGAGTATGGAAATGCAACAGTTTATATTTTATTTATTTGTATTGTGCAGGCTACATTCACAAATACATTAGCCAAACAGAATATAGGAACAGGAAAATGTCTCGGATCCATTGTTTATTGCGACTGCAAGATTGGTAGGCTAGCCCAATTAGCCTAACTGTGTGTTTCCACACAGCGAAACACCTCGCGATTTTCGGCCAGCGAAATTTCGCCTCGGGGGCGTGACGGCGAAACCGCTAACCTTTTGACTGCAGTGTGTAGCCAGTGGTGGCAAGCGAGCTAATTAGGCTAATTAGCTAATTCAAACGTTTAAGTACTTAATGAAGATATCCAGGGGTCTTTATGACTCGACTAAGACTATGTTGCCTATAAACAACAATTCATGTTCATAGAAACAACAAGGTCAATAAGACATAATATATTTCATACCTGAGTTTGCATCGGGCCCCCAGCTGATGACATCTCCCTATTGCTTTGATGATTGGTCTGGACTTTGGTTGGGCTGTACTATCATTGCAGTATGGTGAATAAAGATCAACAGTCTTTGGAAAATCTTCTATCTACATTGTCTCCTTCGGACGCCTTGTTCCAGAGTGCTAAATTACTAAATAGTCAAGTGGTAATTGTTAAGTGAACAATTGAAAAAAGAGAGTGCAAGCTAGCATAGAACAGAAGCAGCCCATTCAAATGTATTCAGTGACACTAATAATCTGATTTTACATATTTAAAAACTGTTCTTTCATGCTGTATCCAGGGATCGTTAATGGGCCTAAAGGGGCCCCGAAGCCCAAGACACTGTGTGAAGTTGTAGGCTAATTTCTGTTTCATTTGTGTGACTTGTGTGAGATGTTTCATTTAGTGTTAGCTAAAACCATCTACAGACAGAAACACCAATGTCAATGATAAAGTTTGAGTTAAATAAGCAGCAGCAATAAGTAGCCTAAACTGCACAAATTAGACCTCACCTCTGCCTTGCAAAAACATTAACTTTATGGTTGTCTTTACTTAACATGATGCATATTTCACTTGACTATTACAATCAACTAATTTGTTTTAGTAAAAGTTTTTAAAGGTTCACAAAACACACAAACATTAGTAATAACCACCTAAAAGATTTATTAAAACTAAATCTGGGTTTAACTTTACAGTCTCATTTTGCAACTGTTGCAGCTGTCCCTTATGAAGTTCTTTGAGGTTGCCGGCAAAGAGGACAGTGAGAAATAAATGTAGCAGCAGCCAGAGAAAAAAATGTGACCGTCAAAGGCTACTATGGCCTGTGTGTTAATAAGGAACAGGATCAGACACATCTCACAACAATGTATTACCTTGGGACAGGGTCTTAGCAATATAGTTACAATCTGGCTAGCAGCTGCTGGCAATTAACGTAGCAACATGTGAGACATGTTTGCTATCCAAATGGGTAAGACTTAAGATATGTCTTTTGAAATATCTTTAATTATTTATATACTTGCATGCACACTAGTGATACATTTGGCTGAACTCGTGTGGCTTTGAATATATCTAACCCATATCATATACAGTAGTATTACATTACAAGATAATTAACTTTAATCTTGAAAATCTTGGTGGCAAATTACTGTGCATTTGTCTGTTCTATGTTTTAACAACATTTCTTGCATTGTCAGGCACCCATTGAGAAGCTTCTTTGCTGTTTTGTTTTGCACTTAAAGCATACCACAGTAAGAATAAATAATATTTTCAGTGTATTGTGTTCAGTGTAGTTTCACAGTTATTTACAGTGAATCTAATATTAGCAATTTAGGATTTATGTATACAGTAACTGCTGTTTTTGGAAGACGATGCCTGCAGTAAATACTTGAGGGACAGGGTTGAAAGCTGGCTGTAACTCATGTAACTCATGGCAATAAATTATCCCCTTGGATGAATCTTAACAAGCTGCTGACTTCAAAGTATCAACAATCTGTGAGCAATCCCAAACTTGGAGCATGTAAATGTCAAGGAGAGCAGCTGGAGAGCTAACAGCACAAACCCTTCAATCCACAAGCCTGAGAGTAACTGTGGGATTAACTCATCAGCTGTGGCATGTAGTTGTTCCATTCAGTAATGTTGTTACTATCATGACTCGGTACTGTATGAGCCACACAGGGATAAATACAGGACAAAAATGTTGTCATTCCCAGGTATTTTATATATATATAATGTATGATATAATTATTGTTTTGAAGGGAGCTGACTCAATGACTCATAGTAACTGTGGCTGTGTAACCAGAGTGACTGTTTATGCTTTTTCTGGTTTCCTATATTTGGGGGAATTGCCTTTAATTGACAGGATAATGGAGAGAAACCGGAAGTGAAGTAGGGGAGAGATGGGGGTGGGATTAGGAGATGACCCATTGAATTTGGTTGAGATTAGGGATGCACTGAATCCTGAATACCGAATCCATAATTTAAGATTTGGCTGTGTATGGCTGTGTTGTTGCGTTAACACTTTACTTGAAGGTATCTACATAAGAGTGACATGATGCAGTCATATGACATGACACAGTCATGAATGTGTCATAAACATTATAAACAAGTCATAAACGTTAACGACTTCTGTCATTAAGTGTTATTTGTTTTTTGTCATGACAAGTTGACGTTGGGTTATCTTGATTATGACAACTTGACATTAATCAAAGTGAATTTACCAGAAGTTGTCTTGGTCATGACAAGTTGACATTAAATTTGTTTGGGATGTCTTTGTAATGACAACTTGACATTAACCAGGGTGACATTACCAGAAAATGTTTTTGTCATGACAACTTGACATTAAATTTGTTTGGAGTGTCCTTTGTCATGACAATTTGACATTAAACACGCTCAATTTCCGCTCTGAGGTGCAGCTGTTCGCGGGTTCGAATCCGGCAGTGTGCTGAGTTTGGTCTTTGTGTTGTGTTGAATTGCACGGCTCGGCCCTGCACACAGCCGGATTCGAACCCGCGAACAGCTGCACCTCGGAGCGGAAGTCGAGCGCGTTGACAATTCAGCTAAATCCCCCAGGATGCTCGCGAAAAAAACAACAAGATATGGCAGCTAACTCATAGACGGCAGTTCAGGGTTTGTGCCCTTATATTTTGTAAAACGTAGCGAGATATAGGCACTATTAATCCAAAACTTTGGTTTGGTAACCAAATAATACTGCTGAGCTTGTGTAAGCTACAATTTAGTTTGACCAGACCTAACTATAGTAAACAACGTCTAAACGTCTCTCTTTAGCACCCCCGCTAGCTAGTTTGCACCTCAGAAACGTGCCTGGTTGGACGTTTGGCTGGGTTTGTGAAAACGTTCCCAGGGGAACATTTTGCTAATGGGACCAGGTTGGCTTTTTCATAGGCATGCTACTGTACGTTTATGACATAAAAAGTGTAATATGAACGCATTTCATCACAGCTGACAATTATGCAGAAACATTTTAAATGGAAATGCCGGCTGTTCGCGATTCAACTGATTCTTGAGCTCTCATTGGAGTGCTGACTTCTTTTTTCTGCACGTCTTTTTTAGATGGTGAACTTGAGCGAAGGAAAGCCCTTTAATTGGACGGGCAAGACTGACAAGAGGGCGGGCCTAGTGGCCAAGGCCATGAGTGACTGGCGCTTATTACTGTTTACACCTACAGTACCACCATCAGTTCTGTATGGGCTCTGTGGTGCAGAAAAGATGGATCAGAAGTGAGCAGGTTTCATCTAGTTCATTTATTCCAGAACACTGCACTATAAACTATATGGGTTTTAAAAATGTAGAAAGCTGTAGTGCAGAAAGAATTCTATCCTTAGCCCTGTCTTGGAAGAGGGTTTAACATATTTGAGGAGTCACCATAACGACACGCTAATAGAAAAAAATGGTTACCCTAAGGGTGACAAACATTTACATAGTGTCACACAGTTAAAGATAAATTAAGGAGACATTATTGCTTTTTCTTGTTTGTGATACCTACTTTGAGTAATGTGGAGTGTCCGTGAGTCCACACTGCTTCCAAGAAATGTCACACCACACCAGGAATAAAATGGCTGTACCCTGTACTTTTGGAATGTTGCCCTACATTTGACTACTTCTGTCACTAGCACTGGCAAAAAAGCCCTGGAGACATGCTGTGTATGTGTGTCGGGCATAAATAGAATAGTATTTGATAGGCATATTGATATCATGCAATTTATTTAAGAGAGCCTGTCAATCACTGGGAAACAAAATGTAGTGCATTTAATATTTA
Organism: Alosa alosa; assembly: GCF_017589495.1. Lineage (NCBI taxonomy): Eukaryota > Metazoa > Chordata > Actinopteri > Clupeiformes > Clupeidae > Alosa > Alosa alosa. Next base: position 18,621,396 of record NC_063200.1, read on the forward strand.
CAAACCGCTGACATCTCGTTTACCACACACACACACCACACACACACACACCACACCACACGCACACACACACACACACACACACACCACACCACGCACACACACACACACACACACACCACACCACACACACACGCACGCACGCACGCACACACACACACACACACACACCACACCACACCACACCACACACACACACACACACACCACACCACACCACACACACGCACGCACACACACACACACACACACACACACACACACACACACACACACACACACCACACCACACCACACCACACCACACCACACCACACCACACACACACACACATACACACACACACACACATACCCAATCCCTTGGGTTGGGCATAAAAACACAGAGGGAAAGACAAATAGATGATGCATGTATGAAACTCTAATTATTATAAAGTATTAAAAATATTTATTTTTATTACAGTGATGCCATAGTATAGGTCAACTGAAGAATTTTATGTAGATATACTAAGAATATATCCATAAACAACATTGCTTAATGTGTCCCTTCTGGTGAAATTGTTTTACATTGTTTTACTGTTAAAAACTGCTAAAAATAGCCACACTTACCGTAAAGAGCATCTCAAGATATAAAATGCTATCACAAGGTTATTTCATTTTTAAAATGTGTATTCATCCCATAAATTGATCAGTTTAAAATACTCACAAAAATAATTTCCCAAAATAAAACAAAATCACAAAACAATTGGCCCTTGTTTTCAAGTAAACCATGTGTTTTGCTGTTGTACATGACAGTGAGGTTGAGGTTAATCTTTAAATATGTCAAACAACATCTGTCAAACACACCTTGCCTTATTGGTAATAAAATTTCGTTTGCACTGTGCTTGCATTGTGTTTGGCACTTCAGGGCCACCGTAGGATATGGTCAATATAAGGAGATGCAGGGGAGAGGGGAGGAATACAACGTGCCAGGGAGAGTTCCAGCACTCAGTAAGTCTACACTCTGCTCCCCCACTCACAGGGGGGGAAGCTCATATTAGGAACTGTCCCCTCTAAAACATGAAAGGGCTACACCAACTGATATTATTGCAATTGATGCTACATTACGTTGTCTACCGGTATGTTACATTTATTCATGTTGCAAAAAGTTTGACTTTGTACCTTTTATTTTTCTTAGACAATCTAAAAACTGTGGAAAATCTGTCTGATTTGAGGAGGAAAAGGTAATGCATCTAATTTATTTGAACATTTAAATGATTACAAAAACGAATTGCCTTCAAGTTAGCTAGAGTTAGTTAGAGTGAGATTTTGTGAAGTCATAGTGCGTGCGTGTTCAATTTTTTCCTAAACCTAATTTAAAAAATGTCTGTCCCCTGACTACTTTGCTATGTATAATCCCTGACTTATGTAAAAAGACAACAATTATTAAGTTATTAACTCAGCAATTCTAGGGGGGTAACTATAACTATCAGCAGATTTAAGGCATCTTGCTGTGAAAAAAGAAGCATGATTATCACATATAGTATGACCTGTGTTATTTGACTGAGGGGCCCCATTCAGATATCAGGGGTTAATAACATAATAATAACATAACATAATTTGACTGAGGGGCCCTATTAAGACATATCACATACTGTAACATATAGGGATGGAAATATTTTTTACACCTACCATTGTAGCTGGTGGATTCCAAAATCTACCAGCCACTCAACTTTTTCACCAGCCACTAGAGATACAGTATGAACATTTGATGAAAAATCATGACCAAAATGATCACGGTTATTGGTATTATTGTGATATGATTAAAATATGTTGACTTTTTTCTAAACCTACCATCAATGTTGGACAGAACTGATAACTGGCCTGTCCTTCATGCTCAGTAGCAACATAACTAAAGGTCAACAGAACAGCGCTAGTCTCATAAAAGTGGTGTGGCTCCCTTAAGACACAATCCATTGGAGTGAGTTCTGGAGCAATCCAACTTTATCGAACTCTATACTAGCCTACATCATCTACAGTACATTTTTACATCTACATTTTGCAGGTTGTCACACTGGGAATTCATTTGTTTCTACTGGCAACAAATTAAACATTAAGAATTAAACATTTTTACCCCAGAGCCAGTGGCCCTACAGAACAACAATGAATATGATGAGGTAGGTGTCAGCACACAGAGTACCCCTCCCCACTGTCACTGTAATTGGCACATCCTGTCAAAGACAACGGCCCTGGAATGTCACTCACCCTAACCCTTCAACAGCCAAGTTCTAACAGTTACATGCAGCCCAGATCTAAAGCTCTCACACCAGATCTAAAAGAGTTTAAAATAAGACTAAATATGTCCTTTTAAAAAATATGGCCCCTTCGGCTGTGGGCAGCCCAATAAATTGTCACTCCCCATCAGGATGGCAAACATCACATGCTTTATACTTCCAATGATTTGGAGTAGACAGACACCTCTCGTGTGTCCTTCTATTAAAAAAAACCCCCAGAGATCCAGACAACAGATCACAGAACTCAACGTATACAATGACAGCAACAGTGCTGCACAGTGCTGTCAGGCCTGAACTGATACCATAAATTGTTTCGAGACTCAACAGCCATCTGCAGTAGAAGCCTTCGCAATACATTTTTATCTACATCATTAACCAGTTTAAGGATGAATTTGGGGGGGTGTTGGGGGTCGAAGACATTGTAAGGCACTGCATATCAGTGGGGCTTGTTCAAATGGGTGTCCCACCAAAAGATTTCTCAATTTGAAAAAATAAGTCAACCAGGTTTTATTTGTTAATATAGGCCCATTCTGAAAGATCTTCAAGACTCCCTAAAAGTCTGATCCTAGAACTGCCACTGCAGAGCATGTATGCCTGCTGTCAAAGCCTGAAAAGCAAAGAAAACAGAAACCATCTGCATGCTGAAACAGATATATCATCATGCAACTTTTGGAGGAAACCAATATCTTGGAGAAAGGGGTGTATGCCTTAATGAAATAAGATATGACACAATAACAATAACTATGTTTGAAATAATGATATTTTAAAATAATCAACAAAGATGGCAGTATATAGTAATTAAAAGAGCATTTTAAAAAGTTGAAGTATTAAAGATCTGTGTGGGTACATGCCCAGTTAATTTCAATGGCACTACGCCTTATACGGCAATAGCATTTAATCTCACCAAGATTTATATTTTGATGGCCCAGCCACTGATTTTGCAACTGTTGCAGCTGTCAGAAATAAATATAGCAGCCACAGCAAAAATGTTGTTGTCAAAGCTGCCATGTTCAGATGTGTGTGTGTGAATAAGTAACTTGATCGGACACACTCCATATTACCTTGTATGGGACAGGGTCTTAGTGCGGAATTTACAATCGAGCTAGGAGCTGCTGGCAGTCAAAACGGGGCAGCTTTGCAATCCAAAGGGGTAAGTAAATGTCTTTTGAAATATCTTTAATTATTTATATACGTGCATGCACACTAGTGAAATCATTTGGCAGAGTCTGTGGGACATTTCAATAAGTACTTGTGTAGAGGTTGCTACACATTGAAAATATGACATTGAATTGATCTAATCCAGTAATGTGGCTTATATGATGAAGTCTTGTATCAAATTAATAACTTTCAAACTTTGTAATCTTAGTAGTCATATGTTTGTAGATTATTAAATTATTAATAAAATGGCTCAGAGAGCTACTAGGAGACTATTGTCAGTAATAACTTCAAACAGGTGCTCTTTTTAAGTGGGTGTAAGTTAAGTCAAACAAGGAAAATGCACTATGCTCAGAATGTTTGGTATGTTTAATTAAAGGCTTTTTCATACATTTTTGTTTCTTAATAGCAGTTGTAACAGCACAGTATTTCTTGTATTTTCCTGTATTTTAACAGGACAGTATTCTTGTATTTTCAGACCTCCATTTGATAATAATAATAATAATAATAATAATAATAATAATAATAATAATAAGTTTTATTTGTAGCACCTCTCATACACAGAATGCAGCTCAAAGTGCTTTACATTTGGAACATGTAACACAAAAATAAAAAAGAATCAGTCAATATCAGTCATTCCTCTTTGTTGATGTGGCCGTTTATTATCCAATCAGCAACATATCAGAATATAGAACATGTAACACAGTAATAGAAAAGAATCAGTCGTTCCTTTTTGTTGCTGTGGCAATTAATGATCCAATCAGCAACATATCAGAAATACTTTTATTGTAGTTTATAGGCTTTGCTAACAAATGCTTAGGCCCTGTTGATGTGGACTCTAAGTGGTTAGCCTTAGTATGTTCTTGTTCTTGTGTTGTGATTATATGACTTTATATACAGATGTTTAAGGAACACAATGACCGGAAGACTGGCAGCCTTAACCCTTAACCCCCTACAAGCATGCCATATGGCAACAGTGGCAAGGAGAAACTTCCATATTCCAGGAAGAAGAAGTCTGCATATTCTTCACATCTTAGAGATGCCTGACTGAGTTTTGATGCAGTAGCCTGTCAATGGTGGAGAACAACATCCTAGAGTTATTGGACTAGTGGATCCTTCTCTCACTTCGAACAGCTCTATTATAATTTTATATTTTTTCTTTTAGAATGGCACTGTGAACCTGTAACTTAGTTTTTGTATGCTCTCAAAGCTTTCCTACAGGATCTTTTTTAGATCATGGATATTTTCGTTCATAGTTTAGGAGGGCGGTATAGGGTCAATAGAAGTATAGCTGGGTCAGCCTTCAGAGTGAGGGCGATATACTCAAAGGAAGAGAAATTGCCAAAATTGACTCTAGTGCAACTATATTTGTTTGAGAAAATGGTGGCAATTCCACCCCCTCGTTTACCCTGTCTAGTTGAGTGGAAGAAATGATAATTTAGGGGACAGGTTTCAACAAGAACAGCTTTGCTGTCTGAAGTTAGCCAGGTTTCAACAAGAAACAGACATTCCAGATGCTGCTTTGTAAATTAGTTTTGTTTGACCAATAAAATATAACACTGTAAGAATAAACAATGATTTGGCTTGGTGAGACTCATAGGAAACAGGATTGTCACATTACAGCCCAATTTATATGTAAATAAGGTATTTCTAATCTAGAGGGGAACATTATTTTAGAAATGTGGGATCTATTTATAATGACTTATTTGGGAATATGATACTGCCAGTAGTAAATGCTTAGGGGGAGGGTTGATAGCTGGCTGTAACACTGGCAATACATAATTTACTTGGGAAGTCATAACAAGCTGCTGACAGAATGTCGACAACATGACAAGGAGAGAAGTTGTTGAGCACTGGCCAAACCCCATCCACAGTCATCTGCTTTTAAATGCAGTTTCTCCTCTTACACCCAAATGTTTCACCACCAGGGATTCAAAATCCCATGCCAGACCTATTTCATTAATTTTGTTATAATCCTTGATGTCCTTTGATCAAGTTTGTAACATTATTTCAGTTGGAAATGCCTTGGATAGCTTATTTCAAGCTATTCTAGCATTGTCTGAAAATCCTGGTAGAGGAGACGACTGCTTTTCTCATGAATATTTAATATGTAAATAAGCTTTGCTCTGATTGGTAGTCCGCAAAAAATAAGCGGACTACAGCATGTCGCCTGCCTGCAGCAGCAAGCAGGACAGTTGAGAGGTATCTATGGTTACAGATAACTCTTTACTACTCTCTCCCCTCGACTTCTCATGTAACTTATTACAGTCTATAAAACATCTGATTTATTCTATACAACCGATTTTGACAGCCAAACCCTTCTGTAATCGACATGTTAACTTTATTTAACTGCATGATCTTTATGAGAAAACTCCTCACTTGGAAAAGCTAACTATGGTTAGCTTCTGCACGCCTTGTGACACATTCGGCTATGAGACAGTTTGTAGTTTAATGTTTTTTGCTGGTAGCTGAGGCAACAGTCATATTTTAGAGATATAGCAGATAAAGTCCTCACGGAGACAACATACACGCCAATTTTATTGAAAGGAAACGAATGTGGGGACTCACAAGCAGTTATTTAGGCTAACTTTCGGAGGCAATATTTTTTTTTATTTTCGTAACCCCATTAATTCGCTCATAGGAATTTTTTCTGACAAACCGGAACAGGCAAAAATGCTAATCAAACACATACAAAATGAGGGTAGTGTCTACTAGAGCCCTCTTCATCCCGCTACCACCGAATATCTGGCCATTACCGCCTGCACCTGCAACGTGTGTGTTACACTCCGCCCGATCCTGCAATGTGTAGGCCTATGTCTACTCTCGCCTGCACCCGCAAAACTCTGAGACTTTATGCCCACACAGTAATAGAGATGCATTGATTTTGTGTCTCGTTTGAGATTCTTTTCCACATCATTTATTATTTAGCTGCCCGTTCCCGCTCGCAGCAAAGTTCAAACCGCCCGCTCCCGCGAGATTTGCGCTGGGTCCTGCGACCCAATTAGCCTGGGTGTTCCCATGCTGCCTTGCGCGCAATTTGATTCACGCTGCTAAGGCAGCCTGGAGACCATGGAGCAAATTTTCGCCTGAGATAGGGGACCAATCACAGAACAAGGGGGAAAGCAAGACGATGATGAGCTATGCACAGACGCATTTGATAGACATCCGTGGCACCCAATAAACGGATCTGGGCATTTTTTTCAAATACGAAAAAAATTTACGTTTGGTTCCCAGACCACGTCTCATTGAGAAGTGGTGGCGCTAGCCAGGCTACGACCCAATCCCAATGCAGCCCACTAATGTCTACCACACTAGGTCATGTAGTTACATATAACTCTTTTTAAATAGGATTTCCTTAGATAAAAGTACTTATGGCTGGTGGAGAGGTGGGCAACCTCCGTGATGGCACAACTCCAGGTTTCAATTTTTAAAAAAGCACTGAGTTGCAACTCTTGAACTTGAATTTCGTTGTCTTGATACTCTGTATTTTATGCAATGACAATAAAGCTTCTATCTATCTATCTATCTATCTATCAATACCAACTTTGATGCAAACCCCCTGCAGGACATGCAATGTAGATCTTATGTTTAGGCATAATAAACAGGTTCGCTGTCTTATTGCCTTTGCATTCAAAATTCTGTAAAAATTCTGTAAGTAGCAAGTGTGTTAGCACTAGCTAAATCTAGATTCTGTCAGAATTTCTGTGGGTGGTTACGAACCAACCAAGTGGGCAGGACCATGAATAATAATTAGGCAATGATTGGCACAATTTTTCTGCCTTTTCCTTTTATTGTCTATTCGGTTATTAAGTGATGAGCAATTATGCGATAATACATCTCTTTCCTGGTCCAACGGCTTTCAGAGTCGCTTGTTTTTTTTTTCATAGACAGCAAAAATAAATATTTTCCCCTCTATTCAAAGTAGCCTTTAAGAAAAGTGTCATCCTAGCCTACTACTCACTTGTTGCCTCAACCTAATAAAATCCTATTTTCTGTGGAAGCCTGAACATTACCCTTGATTTGTTCTAGCTGCACAGCTACAGTAATTACTCCGTTAAAGTTAAGCGATTTTGTTTTACTCTCACTAAAATGGGGGTGATGGTGACAAGGTTTAGGCTACAAGTTGCGAAAACCGGCTGGCTGCGCCAGTAAACTTTTTTTGACGAAAAAGCTGTTTGGCCTGTGACGTCGGACTTAACAACCGAATAAGGAGGTAAAGTGAAAACCAGCACCCCCATTGTTTGCATTCCAATCGAAGAGCAGCTCCAATGTTAAGACCTATTCTTCAAAAAAATATTATGAAGCCAAATCAAAGAAGTTATCCACCAAGAATATGTTTCAGTGTGTATACAGTAATAATCTACTAACTGTGAAAATGTCAGACCTTTTGTTTCATAAACGGACTACAACTAGAAGTCATGACTTTACCCTCTGACGTTATGCTGTAATCCAGATACATCGTACACCGCCTGCCCGCGTTGGAAAGTGTGAAATCTTCCAGCTGTCTCGCGACATTTCACCGAGACTCGCCCCCTGTTGGTCGTAATATCAACTGTCCCACTCGGGGCTCCCGAGAGTACACTGAGCAGAATGAGGATAACCGTACGACTTGACAAACAAAGATGGCTGCGCCCGGTGTTGTTACGGATCTCGATGGGATTCATGTTAACTGGGGATAAAAAATTAGCACGTCATCGTGAGCAGGTAGTTTTACCTAATTTACTGCATTATTACTTATTATATTTTATATTATATATTATTTAGATATTATGTTTGTGTTAGTCCAAAAGTCAAAGGGGACAGAGTCAGAGGACACTGTTAAAATTTGTGGGGAGGCAGGATAGGAGGGGGGATAGCCTAACATAGTCATACTCAATTCTAGTCAGAATTTGAGTCTGACACAGCTGATTGGGATGTGATTATGGGGTGTGTTTCAACCGACATTTGGGGGAAAAATGCACTGAGACTGATCTGAGGCTAATAGGAGACCACTTCCAGCTAGCTATTCCATTGAAGCCCGTTCATTTGGGCCACTTTGACATCAAATAATGTTGGAACTGAAGCATTTTAAGCCTTTATATGAACCTTTTCTATTTTCGGAGAAATAAAACATTGCGTCGTAACCTCTTAACTGACTTTACGGCTGAGTAATAAACTTTTTTCCAAAAGCAATGCTATCATGACCTAATTAACGTAATGAGCATGCGGCCAGAGAGGGTTAAAGTGTTGCACAGGAGCAAAATAACCGTATTCTCTGGATAGGAATGGAAGCATCGGACCACAACATTTCAAGTTTTGATGGATTGACAGTAGGCTATGAATGTGGCAAGTGCTGTTTATATAAAATCACATTTTTTAACTAGGACATTTAAGAAAAGTAAATGTAAAAGTAATGGTAACAAATTAAGGGCCTACATTGACCCAATCTCAGCCCATTTCAATCGCGGTTAACGTTATCCCTTTATTATGACCGCTGTGCAGCGAAGCGGCGGTCATAGGTTTAGTCAGATTATTATTTATTATTTCTTTTTTCTTTTTTGCATGGCCAATTTTCCGTCAAGGATTCCCGGGACAGTGAAAGACCGGGTGCACGAAACTTGGTGGGAATGTAGCTCCACAAGGATAGCATGGAACCATTGTTTTTCGTTTTGATCTGTAGCCCCCCCCGCTGGACTGGACCCCCAGAAAGGAGGGTAGGGCGGACACAGTTTTCTGTGAATATCTCAGAACCATAGTTAGGAGGACCACCTTTTTTGTATGTTGATCTTAACCCTCTAACCACCCATGTCGCAATATTGCGACAAGCGTCATTACTGAATAAAACAGACGATAGACGCAAGTACAGTGTAAAATCTCATTTGTACTCTTGACCACTAGTTGGTAGACACCCAGATCTTCGATTCAAGCTCAAGCTTTTTTTTCAAAGTTTTCAGGAAGCATGCGAAAAACACGCGAGAAACACACGAAGAAGACGTGCATTTCCTCCATAACGCGGAAGCGATGCGGGCCATAGTTTTGCTAGCCTAGAAATCCAGACGCACCCTAGCGGCAGCAAATTACATTTGCTTTCAGGGCTAGTCTAGCAACTCTCCGTTGGCTTGTGAGCTCGATTAATTAAATTAAATTAAATTAAACTTCTATCAGGCCAATAAAATCGTGTATAGAGTCGTTAGGCGGGCTTAACATAATGATTGATGGCAGAGTTGCAACGGTTTGGCTTGAATTCTCTGCTACTTGAAAACAAAGAAGATGGATGTTGCTGTTGGCCAACAGTGTGACACGAGTTAAGCTTGTTTTAAGATGGCAAAAGTTTGAACTAGCCAACTAACTCCGCTGGTGGGAAAACGCATGGGACTCAGCGCTGCCCTATTGCGTGCAGAGGGAATTTGAAAGACAACCAATTATCCCACCCCTCGGACTGAGCACTGCGAACGGTGAGTGCCCAGACCCTACATTTTAATGTGGGTCTGGCTCGTCAGGCTATAGTTTTGCAAAAATTGAAGCAGAAATACACCAAATGTTGAAAAAAAAATTCATATCTGCCTTTTGGAGAATATGATCGATCGTCTATTGACTGATAGTCACGGAGTGTCTGTGAATGGAGGTGCGTCTTTGCGACAGTGTCCACTAAGCATACCATGCTTATTTCGACCCTCTGCCCAACATAGCTGGAGGTGCCAGTGACAATAGTGATGATAGTGTCCGTAATGGACGTGGTATAGACAGCAGGGGTTGTAAAAATAGGGCTCTGAAGAACTTCAAAGTCACCCGCGATATGGAACTGATTTGACCAGGCTACTTTATTGTATAGTAGCATAGGGTTTGTGATTATAGTAATAGTTTACTATTGTTGGTTTACATGTGACTGTTTTCCTGTTCATTTGTTATGTCGGTGAAATGACAAAAAATGAAAGTAAAACTGCTCAAATATATTCAACATCTAGTATTTACTGAAATGTGCATAATTCACGGTGGTTACCATCCAGTGACGTCATAATATGCAAATTAGATAAGTAAATTTACCCCCTTCATAAACTTCTGTTCATACTCAATGATTTTCACATTTACAATAGGATCTCTGACCACTTGCAAGCCATGTCAACCCATTCCATAACCACTCATTTCATGTATAGCGCCACCTACACCGAACAAATATCAATCCCAATGTCCTATTGCAGTGACAGGGACACTGTACTGAAGGAGATGTTTTCCTTTGCATGAATGTTAAATTGAGGTCCTGATTCACCATGGTTGTTAAAGATCCCATGGCACTTATCGCAAAGAGTAGGTGGTTCCCTGATTTGCTTTATTTATGTACACATACATAAAGACACACACACACACACACACATACACACACACATAAAAACGCAGACACACACAAAGACATGTAAACACACACACACACTACACATGCACACACACACACACCCACACATACAAACACACCTACATACACAAACACACACACACACACACACACACACACACACACACACACACACACACACACACACACACCTACATACACAAACACACACACACACACACACACACACACACAAAACACACACAAAACACATATACACAAAAACAACCACGCACTCTGCACACACTCAATTACAAACACACAAAAAAGGAAGTAGGAAATGAACACAATTTGACAAGCGTGACTTATTTTTGTGGAAAAAATGTGCTGGACGCGCGGCGTCATATTTAGTACCGCTCTGCGGTACATCTACTTTATTTACAGATCTATGCTTGCAGATTGTGTCCCTTTTCATCATGATCGGAAACAACCACATGCCATGCTCTAAGCTACTTTAATGTCAAATAAAGAAAAAAAAACATCCTGTTCAAGTATTTTTGACTGATTTCTTGATCATTTTAGGATATACATGGCTTTGGACAAAAGCGCCTGCCAAATCCCATAACCATATACTGTACTGTACATTTGTAATTCTACAGAGGTACATAGCATAGCCCACTCGTAGGTGTAGTAGCCTACGACTGTGACAGACTGAGTGAGTAGACGGGCTTTGGTGAGGTTTAATTTTTTCGGTGCAGCTATCACAAGAGTTACAGCGTGTCCTAACATTAGTGATAAAATCCGGTTAATTCCATTGTATTCAATTAGAGTGTCCTGACTGCAAGCGACGCGAGCAGCGCGATGCAATGCAACGTTTTGGGAGAACTTTTGTCGGACGCCCCGTGTCTATTTCCATTTGTCGCTCGCGTTGCTCTGCTATTTTAAATGAGAAATATGACACAATAGAAGGGAATATTTAACGGATTCAGTGTAGACAGATAACATCGAATGCTACAAGATAGTCGCTTGCTCGGATCCGGTTAGGACACGCTGTTACACGATTTAGACTAAGTGCCTACGTCACATCTACATCCCCTGAGCCTGCGCAGAAAGCCTCATCGACCGACAGGAAACCGTTGAAATTTGCTTCACTCGTCTCTACTGATGTCTAGGTGATAACTCTGTCCATATCTTTTACTGTCTATGAATAGACCTAACCAATCAGAGCAACAAAGTAGCCTACTATGAATCCTGAACCAAAACATTATTCTTCTTGCTGTTTTAGTTTTAATTAGCTTTCCATCATTTTTTCAAATCATAGGTTATGTTGTGGCCTACAACAGACGTGACATCTTAATGTAAGCTAAAGCTTTTCTAGCGACAACTTTTTTGTGTAAACAAAATCAACCAAAGTGCGCTCAGGTGACGTGATAGACTAGGCACTGTTGCTCATCCTTGAATAAAGCCTGCATACAATTTAATTAGTCTGAACTGCTCTCGTTCGCATGGTTGTTTCTCAATGGAACATGTCCAGACCAAACTTCCCGACCTCAAATTGTGTGGGTGGGATTAAGTGGGCTGGCTCTCCAGGCTAGATCACTTAAGCCTCAAGGAAATGTTTTGAAAGTATTTATAAATGAGGTCAAGCATTGGTCTGAAACTAAGCACCATGTCGACCACACTAGTGTATATTTGGAAATGTCCTGTAGTTTTAGATTAGTAAGCATTTTCCAAAACAGGACCACAAAATATCCCAGTAGTGTTCTGAAGGTAGCTTAGTAAACTGAAAAAAGAGAAGGGATATATGCAGACAAGACTGCAAAATCACTAAGGTCAACTGCAACATCACCCTGATCATTATTCTAATATGCTCTATGTAACAGTTAAGCACTGAAATAAGTTCCCCCAGCATACCTGTCAAACGATAGTCTCAGTACTGGTCTGGGTCAGGCTAAATCCACATTTCGGGCATTAAATATTGTTATTGACATAGTTTTGAGGATGTGTGAGATTTGTTTGATGATCATAACATGTAATAATTATCAAATATGATGTGTATAGTGTGGGCAACATTGTAAAAGGGCTTAAAAATGAAAAGACATACATTTATTCAGATGTTTTGTTTTCCTTTTTATTAAGTTAAGGGCCCCGTAAAAAGTATTTTTACCTTAAAATTACTCTTTACGATTTACCAACATCATTTTGATAAACTCTTAATAGGGCAAACGGTACCTCTGCCACACTCTGAGCAGGTCTTAATAAACAGATATGTTGGGGTATAACACTGCCCCCTCCAGAATCAAAATGGAAAACAGCTGCTATGCTCTGAAATCTCTTTCTACAGACTGCTGTTGGTGCATTCCCTGTTCATACTCGGATACATTCTATTTATATTACAAATGTACTGTAAATACACGTATTCATACCTATATTCTAGTGCTCTTTTAGTGCCTTAATGCCTTCATACTGTAGACTCCAGTCAACTGTATATCTGTCTATACTGTTAATACTACACACTTTTTTACTACTCTTATAGGTTACTGTTAATACACTGCAGATATCCCTACTGTGAACCATGCCACTTGCTTAACTGTATACTAACTGTTCACACTGCACTATAATATGTTTATACTGCACTACCTGTCTACAGTGTTCACATTACACTTTTCTGCTTTTTTGCACTTCTGGTTAGACGCTAACTGCGTTTCGTTGTCTCCGTACTTGTAGGCTACTCTGCACAATGACAATAAAGTTGAATGTAATGTAATGTAATGTAATCTCTTCTAATCTAATCTGATCTAATCAAAAGACACACATTTAGTTTGTTTATTATTGCACTTCTCAGCTATAGGGGGACCCCAAGAGCAAATCTTTTTTAGTACTGGTCAAAAAATCACACCCATTCTTCTCTGTTAAATAGCTCCGGAATTATTTGTCACTAGCCTGGCTAGCGCCACCACTTCTCAATGAGACGTGGTCTGGGAACCAAACGTTCATTTTCTCGTATTTGAAAAAAATGCTCAGATCCGTTTATTGGGTGCCACGGATTTCTATCAAATGCGCCTGTGCATAGCTCATCATCGTCTTGCTTTCCCCCCTGTTCTGTGATTGGTTCCCTATCTCAGGCGAAAATTTGCTCCATGGTCTCCAGGCTGCCTTAGCAGCGTGAATCAAATCGCGCGCAAGGCAGCATGGGAACACCCAGGCTAATTTGTCACAGCAAATTTCTTGAATTTCCCCTGGAGATCAATAAAGTATCTATCTATTTATCTATCTATCTATCTATCTATCTATCTATCTATCTAGCGAGAGGAAACCCTTATCGCTTGACAGAGCAGAAGTGGGGCTTTCCACCTAGACGTATGATCAAGTATTCAAATTTAATCGTATTTACAGTCTATACTGCTCTGCATTCATCTGCGCACCCATTACTCACAAACCCATGATCGGATAGATATGGCACGCATGTCATGAAAGAGGAGTGACAGAGCTATCCATTGACCTAGCACATCCTTCTGGGTCAAAGGGATCATCACGTAAAAAAAAAAACAGACAAAGTGACAACAAAATAATAACTTCAGATAGCTCAACCTACCCAACGTTTTTGTATATTTCTCTATGGCAAAGCATGTTCATCATCCGACACTATTATGTTTTCCTCTATGACAAAGCATGTTCATAACCCTATTTTGAGATCCTAGCAAATCCCTGCATGGTATCCAATTCAAGGCTCACACTGCATCCCATTTTGTTCGACGAAGAAACACTTTTCTGTCTTTACTTTGTCATTACAATGCAGGAAAAAGTTGTTGTAAAGAATCGTCATGAGTGCACACACAGGCTACTGCACATGCTCAGGTCCAGTCAGGTCAGATCAGTTTGTTTCACAGATGTGGAGTGCAGAAAGGCCAAATACATTCAAAATGTAAGAATTGTATAACACGCTTTTTGTCTTTTTATTATTTAAAAATCAAAATCAATTCAATGCAAGTATTAAAACATTAAATGGTAGCCGATCTGGGTAGACTCGGCTGGAAAAACAATATACAGTACAGCATGTGTGAATGGCACTTACAATAACCAGGATAAATATTTATAACTAAAGGTAGTGAGAATGCCCTGAAAATAGAGCAGGCCTCATAGGGTTAAGTGCAAAATTGAATCCAACATATATGTAGATTTTTCTTGGCTGTATGTGCTTGATGGTGTTTTGAATTTTTGCTGGTGAATGCTATTATTTTAGGGATTTTTTTTATTCATATGAATAAAAAGTATTTTCCCTACTTTCTTGTTTTTAAGAAAGACTTTAATATTTACCTGAAATCCATAAAATGCATAGAAAAAACCAAAGCAGCTTAAAAACATCTTGGTTGAAGTAAACATGTTAATCTGTAATTCATGTTAATTTATTTATTATTATTGTATTGTATTTGTTTTGTATTGTATAACTTGATTCAATGTTAATAAAACATTAAAAAAAAAAAAAAAAAAAAAAAAAAAAAAAAAACACCGCTAGTTACAGTACCCAAATCCCATTCATTCTCAATGGAGCTGTGGTAGGCTAATGGCCATTTACATTTTACTGGGGGAAAAAAACCTTAGCACAATAAATAGATGTTTGTTGGTTATTTAAGTATTTAATGAGGTAAAATGCCCAGTTTGGGTTTCAACATTAAAACTCTCTTTTTCCTTGCTCCACTGTTGCGACGGTGCCATCTTTGTTGAAAGATTCAGAAGCTCACCGATGGTCATGTGATTCATTGCTAGCATTCTGATTTGATGATCTCAAAATGTTGCCCTTGTATTCAAATCGTTCAGATAGAAATTATGGCCAATCTAATTTGGCCAATCTCAATGGGAAAGTGTCGCTCAGCAACAATGCCCAAAAAGTTGCCCCGTGTACCTTTAGTTACTTATTTAACTACAGTGTATAGGGGACCAGACTTTCTATATGACATCTTGTAATTCAGCAATTTGCATTTTGTATTGTCTTCTGTGATATACATATATCCTGTATGGGTTCTGTATGTTGTACTCTCTGTACTGTATGTTCTGTCCAGGTTGGTTCTGTCTTCTGTCCTGAGCCTAACACCTAATCAAATTTCAGCATTGACTTGACTTGACTTGAAAACTCAGATGCCCTCCTGCTCACCTCAACTAGCCACAACAACCACATCACCACAGGCCTTCACAATCTCCACTGGCTTCCAGTCAAACAGAGGATCAAGATTTTTCCTGCATAGAAATAAATAGGGTCTTATGATATTACTAGAAATTAAAGAGAGAGAGAGAGAGAGAGATGAAGAGAGCTCTATTATTTAACATGTCTGGGGCACAACAAAACTTTTGGGAAAATGCTGCCATGTGTGTTTTGTGAAATGGAATGGAAGCACAACTACAGTTAGGTCACTGAAAACCAAAGGTGGACAAAGTATAGATGCACCTTGTCAAATATTACTCCAATACAAGTGAAAGTTGTTTAGTCAAAATTTTACTTGAGTTGAAGAACTTGAGTACTTGCTTTTAAAAATACTTAAGTATTCAAAAGTACAAGTATTTTTTACTTTTTAATGTATTGAAATGTAATGTTTATTTTGTCAGTAATAGGGTGGTCATCCTTGCTGGTCACTAGGACTTGAACAGACCTTCAGTTCCTTACATCCAACATCACCATTTTACCTATTTTCATAGCTTTGAAACTGTTAAAATGGATGCAATGCATTTTAAATCATTATCCATGCTCTATTCACAAATTTAAAACATTTGCCAAATGAAAAATAGTATAATCAATTATGAGTTTATGATGTAACGATCTAGCTATGTAGTGAATGTCAGGTGATTAATTTCATTCCAACTTCACCATGATCATGGAGGATGAAGAACCTGCTGTCACTATCAATACCACAGTTCAAATTGAACTACTGAAAAAATGATCTTGGGTCATTCTATGAAACCGGTGCCATTTGCGTCCAGAACATTTGATGAGATACAAAGATAACATGATGCACAAGATAATACTATTCTTTAAGCATTTCACGCTATTTTTAACCATTTTTCGCAAGTGCATGGCCATTTCCATGTGTCCGGATTGACCAACATGATATTTACATCTAAAATATCACCACATAAATGTTACATTTGTATCAAATGTTTGTTATTTTCAGAATGATACTTTCCTGGTGACATTAGACATACTTATTCAGAATAAAATCATGCTTTTTTTGGTAAATATTTAATGATTCTCTTGTGTCCTCTGGTTTGACTTAACACCACCCCGTCACATTAACTTGTTTTGTCTGTAAAAAGCATACTGTTAGTTTAAATGAAATCACAAATACAATTTTTTATAGTCTGCATGTAGAGCACCCAAGAAACTATGCAGAACAATCCTGGCATTCTCTATATTGTTTATTTGTTGTTTTCATTACTATGAAAGGATCTGTCAAGCTTAATCCTACCACCCCGTCACAAAAATTAGATTCCATTATAGTTTTAACGCTATTATTGCTAAGCAAATTACATATCTAATTGATGGCATGTATGCTAAGTAAATAACGCAAACAATATTAGATAACTACAGCCAATTTATCAAGGAATTTACCACCCCGTCACATTTATTATATTATATATTTATTTATATAAAAAAATGTACGTCTGAGGTGGGCAAATATGATTTTTTGGAGGGTGATCATGTCTTTAATGCTGGGGATAAATTGAAAAGAGGTTTACTTTTGATGAAAATGTGTTGACATTTTTATAGAGGAAAAGGCACCCGTTTCATAGAATGACCATCTTCAATATGATTCTATTATTGCATTTAAAGAATCACTTCAAATGTGCTTAATAGTAAAGAGTACCATATGCTCATATTTCAAATGTAGTAGAGTAAAAGTCACTAGTTTACAAAAATATTAATGCTCAAATTAGGTACAGATTCTCAGAAATTATATTTAAGTACAGTAATCAAGTATATGTAGATAGTTACTGTCCACCCCTGTAGAAAACAAAACAGGGTTTCATGACAGTTATACATGTAGTCATAAGAAGTCATAAGAAGAAGATGGATTCATATCTTCATTTAATACAGCATTTGGACAGCATTTAATAAACAATATTTAATTGCAGTTATTTTACCTACAAGCTATGATGGACAGAATTGATAATGGGCCTGTCCTCAATAAAAAAAAGTAAGCTTGTAAAATTATGAAGTTGCATAACTTGTATGTTAACCTCAGGGAACAAGATAAAATACTCTGTTCATCCATTCTATGACTCCTTTAATTTGATAAAGTTGCAGAATGTACATGGATTCCTTGATAAAAGAGTATTATATATATACTTACATATATATACTGGTAAAAGTATTTTTTGATTTCATGGAAAAGTAAATCTGTTAGAAGTTGTATGGTAAGAAGCTGGTAATACTATCCTTTTACAGTACAGTTTCATCCTACTTATTCAGCAAATAGTCATGTTTAACTTGTAATGTAATGTTGCAGAACATACATGGTCAAAGTTTGTATTGATTGCAGAAGAAATTAAATGTATCTTAAAATGACATGGCAAAACCCAGATAAGACCATGGAAACAATCAGGCTTAATTATGGCGAAGCTAGCGAAGCGGTCATATAATGATTGTCATTGTTTTTTTGTTTTTTTTCTTTTCCCGTCATCTACTTCCTGAATTTTTGGTCAACGATACCCGGGACACCGAAACACCGATGCACATGAAATTTGGTGGGTATGTAGCCCCACTAGACTTTTATGGAAAATGTTTGTTTCGTCCCCGGGGCCCCTCCCCGTCCTGGGCCCCCGAACCATAAAAAAAGCAGTTTTTCCTAAATAACTACCTGAACCGTGGCACTGAGGATGAAGAATCTTTTATGGTATGTTGGTCTCAAGGGCCCACATCAACCTGGCCCATAATCACTCATTTGTGATTTGCACCCCCCCCGGTAAAAAATGAAAATGCAATATCATTCTGCTTTAATCGCCCCTATCTTCAGTTAAGATGTTCAGAACTGCACCAAATTTTATGTGTATGATTGACCTGGCATTCTCTGGGGGTATGCCAAGTTTCGTAGAATTTCATCCATGGGGTTTCTAAAAAAATTTAGGTTATGTATACATTTAGTGACTGTACACTCATTGGCCTGTAGAAGGCGGTGCACACATATACACATGCACACACACACAGGTACGCACATACTATCGGTATTAGAAAGGCCGATACATAATTACAAATTCAGTAGGATTAAAAGAAAGCCAAATATTCATCATCATCATCATGGCTGCATTTCCAGTATTGGCGATAAGTAGTCGTTTGTCCACTAGATGGCGCATCGTTGCAGTGAGACGTAATTTTGTTGGAGTTAAAAGTTAAAAGTTAAAAGTGGGTTGGAAAAACAATGGACGCTTCCCACAAGGACTGTAGTTTACCGCAGAGAACGTCTAATAAGGATAGGATGATGTTCACATGAAATGTAATTCCCATTTCTTCTTGAAGCCGAAATAAATCTGAGAATGTTTATCGGACATGCTTGGTTTTTACTGCAGGTACGTTAATCTTATAATATCAATAAGGACCTAGTACAATAATGTTACTGTTAGCGTTGGTTGAGTGATGGAGGCCAATTTGATTGCATTTGTAGAAAACTATAAATGCGGTTATACCAAGCAAATTGATAGCAGCACTGTAATTGTATCTTTTGACTGTCATTTGTTGCACGTGCTACAAAAATAATTCTGTGCAATGGAAGATTTACCAACGTTACACTGGTCTGATACAGTTTTGCCTATACATGCGTGAGACTGAGACGCCTGTTTATTTGTTTGAAGTGCGTGCAGGGTGTGAGAGGTTAATCATGTGCTTTTATTCCAGCTTGGTAGTTGTAGTCTGTGAGATTAAAAAGCACATGTGTGAAGTATCCAAACAATGACACCTTCATTTAATTATGGCTGCTTTAGCAACACACCTTAAGCTACTGTGTAGTGGGTCCCATTTAGAAGTGGCTACTTCATTTGCGCTTTTCTTGACTCATGGAGCTGCGTGTATTTTATTACAACTTTTCGCACAATATGGCAGTTTAAGTCCGCTTGATACTGTAAGGCGTAAGCCATTGGTTTCCAACGGAGATTTTATTTGTGTCGCCAGCATATTGACAATTTATGTTGTAAATAGGCCTACCTTATAGGCCTACCTTGTAGCTTAGGGAAGCTAACAGCTTTCTATTAGGATCTAGTTTGTTAGTTACAGTTTTGTCATAACTCCCTGATACATTTATGCATTTAGAATAGCCAGAGCATGGATATCTCAATCAGAAAATAAACAATATCGGGCACCTATGGACTAGGGGTGAACCCAGCCTGATCTGCCCGCTATTTATTTTTTGATTTCTTGAAGATGAGCTTGGTCTGGTGAAAGCCAGACAAGCCATGGACCTCAGTTACACAATGCAAGGGAACATGAATCAGCCTATATTTGCACGAACAACAACGGACAACAGCTCTTCAACTTTGGCCCGTTAAAATGTGTATGAACAGTCTAGCGACGCATTTCATCAAGGCCCATTTGGACATGTCAGTTATTTGCACCACTGGTTAGATGTAAAACAGCATTTAGTTTCAGACTACTGTTACTTAATTTGTGCATTGACAATAAAGTATCACATGAACTAAAGATGACTAAAATCTTATGCAGAAGAAGAAACATTCACAAAAAATCCATCTATCCAAAATTGACCTTTGTTTTTGATAGCTGTTGAAAAAGGCATGGAACTGACAGAGATGTTTTTGTTTCTTAATAAATAAATAAATAAATAAATAAATAAATAAATAAATAAAAATAACATTATGCTGATACCTTTTGCTTTTCCCAAATACAATGTAGCAGGTGTAACTGACCTTTCATCAATCCAGTTGCAATGAATGAACTGTGATGAACTGCCCTACTTATGATTGTTTAGAGATTTTAAAGGTTTTATAACAATGCTACAACTTCTTTGGCTATTCTACAATCTATTCACCTTTTCAGCGCCAGTAGGCTACTTTCTGTGCAGCCGCACACACACACACACAGGCATGCCAAACAAGCATACACAAAAGTTTCAAGAGTGGGGGATGGAGTAAAAGATGGAGACAAATTGATTAGTGTGATTTATTTTCGCGGAAAGGATGTACAGGACTGAGCGGCGGTCATATTTTGTACCGCTATGCGGTACATCTAGTTTTACAGTACAGTTTCTGCTTACTTATTAAGGAAATTCTAAAAACATCAGCAAAAAGGAACCAGTATTTAAGAAAATGTAATTGTTCCTGCAGACATTACCAGGTAGGTACATTGAATAAAATAACTTTGACCACTTTTCTTTTCTTTTTTTAAATATATATTTTGGCCTTTTTATGCCTTCTAATGACAGGACAGTGGAGAATGACAGGAAGCGAGCGGGAGGGAGAGAGTTGGGGATGGGATCCGGAAAAGGAGCACGGTGCGGGAATCGAATCTAGGTCGCTGGCGCACGGTGCAGGCACCCCAGCCAGTAGCACCAGCTGGGGCCCACTTTTCTTTTAAATGAGCGTTTTTAAACAGGCTCCTATAAGTTTTTGCCTACAAAAACGTATTTTCAGACCAGGAAGACAGTGGCTACAAATCTGTATTTCAGATCAGTAAGACAAAATTGTTTGATTAATGTATACTATGTGTGGAGAGCATCGATATCTCATTTTTGACGGAGGTGGTGTTTAGAATTGTACCTAGAATTGATGGCTAAAGTTGTCTCTAAGAACTACTTGCCTATACCTTCATGGAAAGTACACAGTTCTATCTTGAGTAGTTACCAACCTCAACCTCTTAGTTGAGTTGATAGGTAATAGTGTAGGTTTTTCTTAGTATTTCTTGCAGAACGTTCTCAATATTGCAATGCCAATATTTGGGCAAAAGGCTGCCATAAGGCTACTCCCATTTTCAAACAAAGGACATTCCTCACTACCCAGGGTGCCAGGCCGAACTAATTATCACACAGTGATGGTCACCTCTGAAATCTCTGTAAATGTATGTTGTGAATAATACATTCATGTTTGGTCTTGAATTGTAATGTGGGTAACAGTCTGATCATGATTTCATTACAATCTAATGTAAACTTCTTGAAATATTTAAACGTGTCAAATGCAGTGCTCCCTAACATTGACATTTCTTGAAATTATACTTCTGGCCTGTGATGGTCGCAATAGCGGCCACACAACGAACACACTAACTCTCCATTTTTCATTAAATCTTTTTTCTCATAAATATATGCGTAGTTTCTTACACATTCCGATGTGACTTCGCAGAGAATCTGGCCTAGATCCATTGGCTAACGTTTATTTCCTGGTTGGTGGACTCTTGTCTGAAGTTTGAAATCATTGGAGTTCAATCACTAACGTTTGGTAATGACGTATGTTACCCAAGGGGGACACAACGATAACGATAGGCTTGCAACGTACACTGTAAAAAATAACACTACATCTTACTGCAGTAACACAAGTATACTTTACTTACTATAGGCTGACCTAGTGTTCTTACTAGAGTAACATTAGTAATGTGCCGAACTTGCAACAATGGGGTCTAAAACTTGAGATACACGAGTAAGCTTCACAACTCAGACCTGAGTAAACTGAACTCACGCAGTGCACACGCGCACAGTTGCAGAGGGAGCATTCTGGATTCCACAGCCAACGGTCGGCAGTGTTACGGTGTGGCTGACTTTTGGGATGGGAGTGTAACAGCTTCACCAGTGACTTGCTCTGTCCGGTAAGTTTACAGTATGTATTAATGTGTCAAATGTTTACAGTATAGGTTGAACTAACAGCATTTGTGCAAAACTGTACATTCGTTTCATTAACAACTGGGGTAATGTTAAGTTCAACTTGCTAAGTGGCGATATAGCGCGCTAGCTGCTAACAGTTTGCAGCTAACTGATAGCAGCTATATGCGATTCAAAGTTAACACCAAAGATCTTTGTTAACACTGCCTCAGACCATGTTGAGCAGAAAACAAATATTCTAGGTATTCAAGCCCTTTGATATTTTTTGTTATCGAAGTTATGAGGAAGTGGGTGGCCTGGGGTCTAAAACTAGGCTGTATAAATTTGCCAATAGCAGTTGTCTTCATGAGCTCTCTTAATGAAGTTTAGTTCTAACGTTAGCCATTTCTCATGAGAAACGCGTTTGTTTTTGCTAGCATGCTAAGTTGATTCAAAACGTGTAAAGATTAAACTGTGTATGGTTTACGTCGATATTTCTACTGTATTGATAAAACAATTAGGATAATTGGACTCATAACCTTACTGACTGAGAAAGCCATGGTCTTTTATCTAAAATCTTTCGTTGTGATTTAGCAAGAGGACTTAGGTTGCAGTGTGTGGAATTTGAACGAATGTGCCGTTATTGAGGTGCAAAATGGCATCATATAATTCCAAGGTATGATTGATATTTTAAATTCTATTGTGATAAATGTACTAGGCCTGAAGCAATAGAGAAAATTAAGTTGCCAAATCATAATATTTTTAGCTTAACAGTATTAATTAGGTCTCTGGAGAAATAATTTAAATTAACATTTAATGTGATAAACTTAATCAGCTGTTTTAGTTAAACATGGCCAATAGATGCATATTGATAATAATTTGGCCCTCTTTTTCAGTTGGAAAACTGAAAATGCAGAGCAATGAACTGGACATGTAAGTTGTGCTTGTTTGGATGTGAAGTCAGAGGTCAGTTGCTCAAACACTACTGATTGAAACATGGAGGTTACACCAGAATACGACCGAAAAAAACTGCAGAGGGTGGTGAAAACTGGCCAACGCATCACCGGTTCCTCACTCCCCTCCATCAAGGCCATCCAGGGCAAGTGATGCTTGCGTAAGGCGCGCAGCATCATCAAAGACTGTTCTCACCTTAACCACAGACTGTTCACCCCACTCCCCTCAGGGAGGCGTTACAGGTCTCTCTGCACCCAAACCAGCAGGTTCAGAGGAAGCTCCTTCCCTGCGGCTGTCACCCTACTGAACTCTAGCTGTGCATCCCGGTGACAACCAACCAACTAAGCCCCCGCCCGATGCCTCCTTGCCTGTGCCTGTTGAGGTGTCCACCATGACCATGGAAACCTTGACGGGGGACACCCACCCCCCGCGGACAATTGCACTACCCTATCCCACCCATAGTGTTCTATTTATTTACAAATGTACATACTGTAATTACACATATAGCCATTCCATTTTCTACTGCTCTTCATACTATTCATCCTGCACATACACGTATTCTTACTACTGTTATAATGTTACTGTTTCTGCACTACAGTACTGTTACCACACTGCACATAGCTGTATACTGTACATATATGTCTATATGGTTCATACCAAATATATCCATATTTATTCTGCTAATACACTGCACATATTTATACCTAATTTATATTACTCTAAACCACCTTCTGTAAACCAACTGTATACTACTGTTTACACCGCATATTTCCTATCCTGTCTATGCACCACCTGTCTTTGTATATCACATTGCATTGCTTTTTTTGCACTTCTAGTTAGATGCAAAACTCTGCAAAATGACAATAAAGTTATCTAATCTAATAGTGCCAACTATTTGTGTATATTCTGCAAGTAAACTTTACTATCCAACATAAAGTACCCTTTACAACTCAAAGTAAGGGTAACTCATTTAACAGTAGTAAATACAACTTTGTTTCAAGTAAGCTTTACTTGAGGGCATGAAGTAAACTTTACTAGTTGGAAGTAAGTAACCAGAACTTTAAAGTCTTAAGTAAGGATAACTTCTTCTAAGTAAGCATTACTTGTAGACATCAAGTAAACATAACTTGAAAGAGAAAAGTTTTGTTTACTTAACTTATTTAAGGCAACGAGTTTCCACCCTTTTTTCAAGTAACCATTACTTATTATTTTTTACAGTGTAATCACTCTCAGGAACGCCCTCTGTTCGGTGGTTGGTTCGGAGAGAACTTGCCAAAGTAAATGAAGTGAACGAGAGCTATTCCAGACGGAGTACTGTAGGAAAAAGAAATCGAGCGGAAGGCGGAGGCCAGGCTAATGTCTACATACATGCATTCATATTCACACACACTTTAAGTTTAGAGACACAAAGCACAAAGCACTTTTCCTCTGTTGCACGCACGCTATTTGTTTATCCAACACCGGCTTTGGAAATAACAATGTCCATAGACAAGGTACACTTTTAACACCTAGTAGATCTGAATACAATCTAAGATCAAGTAGATATGATGTTCTACAAACTAAAACAGAATTTGGCAAAACTGCTTTTAGTTACAGTGCCCCAACTTCATGGAATGAGTTGCAAAAACAGCTAAAACTGCAGGTTTTCATTTCACCTACTGAATTCAAGTCCTACCTAAATCAAATATATCAACATGCCTGCTATTGTTTTTAAAATGTGATTTTCTGGTTTTATTTTTCTATTTATTACTGTAGTCCACCCCTGTCTGTCTGTTACTTGTTGTCTGTTATGTGCAATGATGGGCCCCTAATTTGGGTGATGGCAAAGTCTTAAGTTTAACTAAAGCCAGTTTTACAACTAGGCAAAATCAATTTGTGAATTGAACATTATTGTCAAGATCTTAAAAGCAAAGACTGATGAGTCAGTTCAGTGCATTCACATGCCACATGATGACTGTAGTTTTTGCACAAGAACATTGCTGTTGACAGACTTTGCACTTTCCCACCATTTCAACTAGGAATGCTTATATCCTTTGTGTGCAGACAAGTTTTACTAGTCTGTTGTACAATATTTTTCTATAACATTCCCAGGACAGTGGTCCAGATGGAACTCGGGACTGGGCAGTGCTAGAGAGAGAGAGTGAGGAGAATCATGAATGGGTGGCGCTACAGAGTGCTGAGGAGCCAGAATAGCAGCCAGGAATGGAGCGAGAGAAGGAGCCGAAACTGGAGCCTGGCGAGGAACCAAAATGGGCGCCAAGGCTGGCACTCAAGGGCATCAAGAGGGTCTCACCTTTAATGTCCCAATCCTCGTCCGTCAACCACTCATCCTTAGGCACAAGACCGGGAACCACCTCACAAACTGGAACCACCACAAGTGTGTTGATTAACTTTGACTTGATGAAGACTTCTTAAAATCAATATAAAAGTCTTGGTTAGATTTATTTGTTTTGCAATGTACACTGACACACTAGGAAGATACAATTGCCTTCAAACTAAACAGAACATAATACACAGTCTAATAATAAATATGACCATATGGTGTGTCAACTGTGGAGAGGGAGGCCGGTTGAGGACTGTTTTACAGAGGATTATTTGTGATACCTAATGTTAAGCTTTAATTTCTTAACAGGTACAGTATCTATGTGAAAAAATCTGTCACCCAACACCAGTAATAAAACTTTTGGAATATTGCCCTAAAAGTTACTATTTAAATCACTGCCAAAACAAAACTAGTGATACATGCTACTTATGTGTGGTGGGCATAAACAGAATGCAGCACATTAATATTTGATGGATATATTAATTACATGCAATTTATTTCAGGGAGCCTACAAATCAATGGGAAGCAAAATTTTGTAAACTGATATTTACAAACCACTAAAAACTCACACAAAGCTGCCAGACACATCTCAATACAAACAAGAAAACCCTTGAAACAAAAATGCATAGTGAAATAGACGTATGGGGCAGACATTGCTCTATAATTGTGATATATGATAAAAAATGCATTTGTAGAACACTGGCATATATGCCGACTGAACTATTCTGTTGATAAAACATATTCATGGGCAACATTGCTCAATGTGCTACTTCCATTAACTTTGTATTCCATTTGTTTCTGCTCAGTTAAAAATAACCACAGATTTTTATCATAATGAGCATCTCCAGATATCAAATGTTTCTATACACACCAATCAAACACATCAAGCCTTATTAGAGCTCTGCTTAGTTGACAGAAAAGTGTCAATAAAAGGACCTACTGGGAGTATGGGAGGGCTGCAGAAGGGGGGGTTCCAGTGCACAGTAAGTCTTTCACAGACACAGACACAGAAAGGAGGTGGCTCCTATTAGAGAATGTGTCATGTATCTCTTCATCTCTAAAGCAACTAATACACTTATGATTACATTACAATTATTGATATACTAAAATACTTGTGTTTGTATGTTTTTTTTTTACATTTTAGATACTCATAACAACTGTGGAAATTTAATCTTCTTTTGGGAGGAAAAGGTAAGGTACATCTGATTTACAATACATCTGAATTATCCGAACAGCTAAACGATTAAAACAAGATGCTTGCATTCTAGTAAAGCAATTATTTCGGGGGACATTTACAGATTATTGCTATGGCACAGGTGTAGCTCCTTTCAAGATCTTATTTGTATAGACATATGCAATCTTTGCAGACAGTGTCCAATATGCCTACACCATTAGTTACCTAATGTCACTAGTTAGGACACTAGTGCCTTCATGAATCTTATACGGAAGAAACGGAAGCTTATAAACATCCCCGCCCTCCACCATAATTCATTGATATCTTACCGCCTAAAAAGCTTACAGGGAAATGGAAAATTTGGAAAAGTTACATCATCATCAGAGTCAATTAATAATCAAGTAATATCTTTGCTTTATTTTTCAAATACTGATTTCATATAAGCTGTAAATATTGATTAACCATGTACCATTGGACATCATGTATTACTAGCTTGGCTATTGCATGTTAAAAATAATTGCGTTTTAAGGGGGAAGACATAAAATGTATTGAAGCATTTGAAAATGCATTGGATAAACTTGAAAACTGACTCCATAGATAAAACTTCTTGCAATTGCTGTTGTCCATGACCTGGCAGTTCCAAGGCAAGCCTTTTTAACATCGATAGATATGGCAAGCTATCTGCACTGCATAAACTTGAAAGCAGAGGAAAGATTGATTAGGCTACTTGCCATTGTGTGTGCATCCATGGTAAGCCATTTTAACATTTAAAGCTATGGCAAGCGATCTGCAATTAGAATTTTGCCTAGAAGCAATAAAACCATACATATTGATAATAAAAACTAAACATATGCCTGTGTTGAAGTATTTAGATTCCCAGCCCATTTTAACAGCAACTATGCACAAAACATTAGACTACCTCCCATCAGAGCTGCTAAATTAGCAATAACATGTGGTGATGGCCTCTTTGACAGCTCGGGAATATCAATGCAGCAGAGGAATGTTTGTCACCTACATATTTATGTTTTTACAAGCAAACTTTTTGCATGAGCTTCAAATTCATTGTGATGCTACAGTATATGAGCCTCATGCATATGAGAGATTAATGTTATTAGGTAGTTTGGAAGTTATCAGAGCATACCGTGAAACAAAGTTTTTACAACTTTACTGATAACTTTTCAAATACTGTAGATGCCAGTTAGTGCATTAGCAAGTTTTTGTGTAAACTAAGGTGTTGTTTCATAGCCTGTTGCTTGTGTGTAGTTGCTTGTGTGGGCACATGCAAGCTCTCAAACACAGTCTACTAGCCTGTGTGGTGCACCCCTCTACTTATATCTTGATGTGTTTATCAACACACTGTATAGAAATAACTGTAACTGTAGAATGTGGTGCTATCAGAGCAAGATGTTACAGAGGGCGCATGAAAAAAAAAACGACAGAGATTTAAGCGGCATCGAAATGAGGCACCGAAATCCATGTTGTTATTCAATGGCATTACTACCGTCTGCTGTATGGCCAACCTTATATTTAATGTGTAAATTAGTATAATGGGGGATGGGATTAGATTTCAGGACAATAATGCAATAAATAAATTGGTTCCATTATTATTTAGATATCAAAGGACTGTTTTTATTTGACTTTTAATGAATTGCAGTTTGAGGACCCTATGTACATTGATAAGCTTCATATATTGAAGTCTGACAAACAACTGTGGTTTTGTCCACTAATGACTGTCAACCACTTTATTAACAGTACCGTGTCTGTACATGTCTGATTGTGCAAAACATTTAATGTTGACACAGTTTGCTCTTCATGTTTATGATTAATGCAGTAACCAGCAACCATGGGGGACGGTGATATGGCCACGTATGGCAAAGCTGCCATCTACCTTCGTAAGCCCGAGAGGGAGAGAATTGAGGCCCAAACCAGGCCCTTTGATGCAAAGACTGCTTGCTTTGTGGTTGATAAAGAGGAGTTGTACGTCAAGGGTACAATTAAAAAGAAGGATGGTGGCAAAGTCGTTGTTGAAACGCTTGAAACTAAGGAGGTACTTTAGCAAGGCTGTTGAAATTGTTCTGGTGTGAAAATGTCATTTTCACAGAAAGTTTCTTGAATACATCTCTTTGTTAAAGCTGTTTTCTACATTGGTTTTAGGAAAAGACAGTGAAGGAAGATGAAGTCTTCCCCTTGAATCCTCCCAAATATGACAAAATTGAGGACATGGCCATGATGACCCACCTCAATGAAGCCTCCGTCCTGTATAACCTCAAAGAGCGTTATGCGGCATGGATGATCTATGTAAGCATTACACTTTTAAATAAATTAAGAAAATAAAATGAATTTGAAAAGCTGAAAAAACAGTTTTCTTTATTTCTTGATTCTAGACCTACTCTGGGCTTTTCTGTGTCACTGTGAACCCCTACAAGTGGCTCCCAGTATACGACCAAGAAGTGGTGAATGCCTACAGAGGCAAGAAGCGTGTGGAGGCCCCTCCCCACATCTTCTCTGTCTCTGACAACGCATTTCAGTTCATGCTTCAAGGTATGCTTTCAGTTTTAAACCCATCACTGAATAATACATTATATATTTGATTCATTTACTGGTATGTAAAATGAACCATTCATGTCAATCTCTATTCTGTCCCACAGACAGAGAGAATCAGTCTGTCCTGATTACGTAAGTGTCCATGCATCCCTTAAAACTTTTACATTATTAAAAGGCTAAACCTTTACATTATCTTCTGTATGCTCTTCTGGTACACTTTGTAATTATGATATAAAAAATTGCAATATCTTCTGTTTAATACAGCGGAGAATCTGGTGCTGGCAAGACTGTAAACACCAAGCGTGTCATCCAGTACTTTGCAACAATTGCAGTGTCTGGTGGGAAGAAGTCAGATGCACAAGCCGGCAGCAGTGGAAAAATTAAGGTATAGGACCCCTTGCATATTTATAGGCTAATTATCACATAGCAACACAGACATTAACTTCAATGACAATATATCTATTGACTTGCAGGGCTCTCTTGAAGACCAGATTATTGCTGCAAACCCACTGCTGGAGGCTTATGGTAATGCCAAGACTGTGAGGAATGACAACTCTTCACGTTTTGTAAGTTTAGTTTCTCATCTAATCTCTTACATGTTTTTTTTTTTTTGTTTTTAGATAGAATCAACTTCTTAGGGTTTTTGGAACTCAAACTTATCATGCACTTTGTTTTATATCTATTAGTATCTTTTTTGAAAAACATCCTCCGATGTCTATTTAAACCTCTACACTATCATCTTTTGCTTTTTGTATTACAGTAGGAAAGGCAGTACTTATTGTTACTCTTAGGTCTATTACTGAATATTTTAATATTTATTGAATACTTTAATATTTTCCTCATGTGTAACCTGCTTTGGTGAAAAGCATGAGCTTAATTAATACATGTTATGTCAAAATGTAATCTCAAACAGGGTAAATTCATCAGAATTCACTTTGCCACATCTGGAAAACTGGCTAGTGCTGATATTGAGACTTGTAAGTATAATTGTTCCAAGTAGAAATGTTCTTTTATTGCCTTAAATGTATCAAATGAAAATACATCCTTCCCTGTGTAAAAAGATCTGCTGGAGAAGTCTAGAGTGACATTCCAGCTTCCTGATGAGAGAGGCTACCACATCTTCTTCCAGATGATGACCAACCACAAGCCTGAAATTATAGGTATGGTTTTCACCATAATTTCACCATATTCACCAAAGGTTCAAAAATCAATAAATTAATTCTGAATTTGTAAAATAATGTTTTGATCCTGACAGAAATGTGCCTCATCACATCCAACCCCTATGACTTCCCAACGTGCAGTCAGGGTCAGATCGCTGTGGCCAGTATTGATGACAAAGAGGAGTTGGATGCCACTGATGTAAGTCTACCAATAATGTGTTTTCCCCTCTTCAATTTATTGAAGAAAGCTTTAAAATAATCAAATAATTTATCATTCTAGGATGCCATTGACATCCTGGGTTTCAATGCAGAGGAGAAAGTCACCATTTACAAGCTGACTGGTGCTGTGCTCCATCATGGCAACATGAAATTCAAGCAGAAGCAGCGTGAGGAGCAGGCTGAGCCTGATGGCACTGAGAGTAGGTTACAACACTCTACTGAATCAGTCAGTTCTAGTAATAACTACAAGGTACTCTTAGTTATTGAGGTAATTTTTTATGTTAATTTAAAGTTAAATATGACTGATATCTAGTAAACACTTTTATCAAAAATGACAAAAACGGACTGGCACTGGCAGATTCGGAAAGTGAATCTGGGACAATTGATTGTCAAGCAATAAAATTAACGATGATACACCATGCACAAAATTGTCATACCACCATGTTATTTATATCAACAGTATGTGTATTCATGTATATTCATATTCTAAATTTCCCTCTGGATTAAGATTTAGAAAGTATCTATCTTTATTTAAAGACAAACATTTACAAAACAATGGTCACTCAGATATCTTTATGTTTTTGTGAGACATATAGCCTTTAACCTAACACTATCTTGGACAAACGTTTTGATCTAGGGAGAGGAGACTGAGGTGGACAAACTTGTTTCATATGTTGTCCCAAATTTGTTTGGAGTGTGGAGTATGAAATTGGTTGCTATACATTTCACCAAAATGCTTCACTGTTGCACATTTTTTTAGCTGCTGACAAAATCTCTTACCTCTTGGGCCTGAACTCCGCTGACATGCTGAAGGCTTTGTGCTACCCAAGAGTGAAAGTCGGAAATGAGTATGTCACCAAGGGTCAGACTGTGCCACAGGTATTATTTTAGTCACTAAAAAGTTCACTTAAGATGACAAACTATTTGGCAGTATTAGGACAGAATTACTATTAGTAAAATGACCTGCTTTTATCGTATAAGCATTTTTTCTTTTTAGTCTCAGAGCATAGGATGACCCCTGCTTAAATATTCTGTTTCAGGTCAACAACTCAGTTTCGGCCTTGTCCAAGTCCATCTAT
Source organism: Alosa alosa (assembly GCF_017589495.1). NCBI lineage: Eukaryota > Metazoa > Chordata > Actinopteri > Clupeiformes > Clupeidae > Alosa > Alosa alosa. The sequence goes on from NC_063200.1 coordinate 18,653,365, forward strand.
GAGAGGATGTTCTTGTGGATGGTCATTCGTATAAACCAGATGTTGGACACTAAACAGCCAAGGCAGTTCTATATCGGTGTGCTGGATATTGCTGGCTTTGAGATTTTTGATGTAAGCATAAGTTAACACCATTTTTCATTCACACCACAATGTAGTATAATTTCAGTAGGGGACATTCATATTACAAACTATTTTTCAATCACAGTACAACAGCATGGAACAGCTATGCATCAACTTCACCAATGAGAAACTGCAACAGTTCTTCAACCACACCATGTTCGTTCTGGAGCAAGAGGAGTACAAGAAAGAGGGCATTATATGGGAGTTCATTGACTTTGGCATGGACTTAGCCGCTTGCATTGAGCTCATTGAGAAGGTCAGTTTTAATCAGTCAAATGAGCCAAATGCTAGATTTGTATTGTTTTATAATATCCACTTTTAAAACTAAGCTCATTTTTCCAACAGCCTATGGGAATCTTTGCCATCCTTGAAGAGGAGTGCATGTTCCCCAAGGCCTCTGACACCACTTTCAAGAACAAGCTGTATGACCAGCATCTTGGCAAAAATCAGGCCTTTGAGAAGCCCAAGCCCAAAAAGGGCAAGGCTGAGGCCCACTTCTCCCTGGTGCACTATGCCGGCACTGTGGACTACAATGTTACTGGGTGGCTAGAGAAGAACAAGGATCCACTGAACGATTCTGTTATACAGCTGTACCAGAAGTCGGGAGTTAAACTCCTGCCTGTCTTGTACCCACCTGTTGTTGAAGGTAACAAAAACTACACAAGTCTACAAGCTAATGTAAAAATACCCATTGATGAATTTATATATACTGTATATATACCTCAATTATTGAATAATGTTTATGTCAACAGAGACTGGTGGTGGTGGTAAGAAGAAGAAGAAGGGTGGCTCCATGCAGACTGTGTCATCACAGTTCAGGGTGTGTATATTAAACCAATAACAACAAATCAATCATCTAATAGAATGGTGAAGGGGATGTTTTGATTGCATTCTTATCTCAACAGGAGAACTTGGGCAAACTGATGACCAACTTGAGGAGCACCCATCCTCACTTTGTGCGTTGTCTGATTCCAAATGAAATTAAGAAACCAGGTAAAGTGCGCTTGGAAGTCAATAAAGATGTGTGCATTACTCATGTATTACATTGAGATCTAATGACATGTATTTGACAGGTTATATGCAGAACTTCCTGGTCATCCACCAGCTCAGGTGCAATGGTGTGCTGGAGGGTATCAGAATCTGCAGAAAGGGTTTCCCAAGCAGAATCCTCTATGGTGACTTCAAGCAGAGGTGAACTTAGAAAGCCAATGAAATATTACATATATTCAATACTGCATTTGAGGAAAAAGTAATGCTATATATGGACATTTATTTATTCTGTCCAGATACAAAGTGCTAAATGCCAGTGTCATCCCTGAGGGCCAGTTCATTGATAACAAGAAGGCTGCTGAGAAGCTCTTGGGATCCATTGATGTTGATCACACGCAATACATGTTTGGACACACAAAGGTAGATAGGTTTCATGCAATCTATAATCTGTATCTCATGAGTACAAACTAGAGCACAGCTTTTTCTGTGTCAGATAGATGCTTATATTTTCATTCATCCCTCAGGTGTTCTTCAAAGCTGGTCTGCTGGGTGACCTTGAGGAGATGCGAGATGAGAAACTGGTAACCCTGGTCACAATGACTCAGGCTCTCTGCCGTGCATACCTGATGAGAAGGGAGTTTTCAAAGATGATGGAAAGGAGGTAAGTCTGAAAGACTGCTATAGTATTAGGCCTATATTAATTGTATAGTCCGCCTCGGTATCCCTCTCAATTGATTGTGCATTGCTATTTGCTAAATGAAATGTATTTCTCAAAAATATGTCTGAGAAGATCCTATTACACTTTCTACTAGGGATGTAACAGTATTGTCAATTTTCACGATATCGCAATAACAATAGTGTCTCGATATCATCATGGACATGTGATGGTATGGTATCAAACGATAGGTCTCCTGAGCAAAAAACAGTTTCAGCTGCCGTGCAGCAGAATGAAGGGAAAATGAAAATTACAGAGACCATCGTCCTATGTGTGCCTATTATCCTTTGCACTCTGCTCGCCGGTTGCCTCTACAGATCTAGGCCTACAGCAAAAATGGTAGATGCCGGTGTTGGCGAGACAATATAAAGCATGAATACAAGAGTTTCAAGTGTCAAGTGTTTCTCATGCTATTTTTTCATCTGCGCCTCCTCCGGTCTATATTTGATTAGACCTGTTATAAGAGTTGAGCTGACGGGATCTGTCCATTTTCATCATGTTATGGTTATGGTTATGGTATTTAGCAGACACTTTTGTCCAAAGCGACATACAAATAAGAACAATACAATAGTTAAATTTAACAGTAAACTATTTACAAAGTTGGTAAGACATGTACAGGCTACACACACACCACACACACAACTATACAGTGCCTTCAAAGGAGAGTTTGAATTCAGATATTTTATGTATCAACCAAAACTAAAGTTATGAATTTATTAGGCTACTTTTATGTCTAATGTAGGCTATTAAACTTAGTTCATAGAACAAACAGAGTCAGACTGAAACATAGCCAAAAAAAAAGGTAGGAACTGATCTGGTAGTAAATGATATGAGTGTAAATGTTTTCATTTTGGTAGTAAAATGATCATTTTACCTGATTTTGATATGGATGCATCTGCCAATACATATTCTTTCTACACTTATTTATATGGGGTATTAATTCGTGAAGATTTTGATATGTTAATTATACACAATTCATTCTACAATTTATACCTATATTTAACGATGCATTTCACCACCCTTCTTGTGTAGGGAGTCTGTCTACACCATCCAGTACAATATACGCTCATTCATGAATGTCAAGCACTGGCCTTGGATGAAGGTTTACTACAAGATCAAGCCTCTGCTGAAGAGTGCTGAAACTGAGAAGGAGCTGGCCAACATGAAGGAGAACTATGAGAAACTCAAAGAGGACTGTGCAAAGGCAACAGCCAGGAAGAAGGAGCTAGAGGAGAAGATGGTGGCTCTGGTGCAAGAGAGGAATGACCTGGCGCTGCAAGTGTCATCTGTAAGTGTATATTGTACCATTTCAATATTCACAATCATACAACTACCCAGTCTCAGCATTGTGTTTTCAATACAAAGTATATATTGTCATGCTTCCATCTTATATTTACAATAGGGAAATGAGGGTCTCAATGATGCTGAGGAGAGGTGTGAGGGTCTTATCAAAAGTAAGATCCAGCTTGAGGCCAAGCTCAAAGAGACAACCGAGAGACTGGAGGATGAAGAGGAAATCAATGCTGAGCTGACTGCCAAGAAGAGGAAACTGGAGGATGAGTGCTCTGAGCTCAAAAAGGACATTGATGATCTGGAGCTGACCCTAGCCAAAGTGGAGAAGGAGAAACATGCCACCGAGAACAAGGTTGGGATTTATAAAAGGCCAATCAATTTAGTCCGTCGAAAATAAAGTATCTTATTTACACTGTTCACTAATGTAAAACTTTCTATGTGCAGGTCAAGAACCTAACTGAAGAGATGGCCTCTCAGGATGAGTCCCTTGCTAAGCTGACAAAGGAGAAGAAAGCCCTCCAAGAGGCCCACCAGCAGACTCTTGATGATCTTCAAGCAGAGGAAGACAAAGTCAACACTCTGACCAAATCAAAGACTAAGCTTGAACAGCAAGTGGATGATGTAAGTACAAAAATCAACATTTGACAACTTCTCACACTGAAATTTGACCATTTACCACATACTCACCTCACACTTCAAATTGGCAGCTTGAGGGTTCCCTGGAGCAAGAAAAGAAGCTCCGTATGGACCTTGAGAGAGCCAAGAGAAAGCTTGAGGGTGACCTGAAGCTGGCCCAGGAGACCATCATGGATCTGGAGAATGACAAGCAGCAGTCTGATGAGAAGATAAAGAAGTAAAGGCATTATTTATTACAAAATATCACTGTTCAATTCCCATGTATGCAGCCAACTTCAGAAATTATTCTTTGTTTTCTTCAATCTTTTTTTAATCAGGAAGGACTTTGAAACAAGTCAACTTCTTAGTAAGATTGAAGATGAACAATCACTTGGTGCTCAGCTGCAGAAAAAGATCAAGGAGCTTCAGGTTTAATTATTCTCCACCAACTCAAACTCTGAGCTTTTTTGCAGTTTTCTGTCTTACTAACATAATATTTTTTTTTTTCAATAGGCCCGCATTGAGGAACTGGAGGAAGAGATTGAGTCTGAGCGTGCAGCTCGTGCCAAGGTTGAGAAGCAGAGAGCTGATCTCTCCAGGGAACTTGAAGAGATTAGTGAAAGGCTTGAGGAAGCTGGTGGTGCCACTGCTGCTCAAATTGAGATGAACAAAAAGCGTGAGGCTGAGTTCCAGAAGTTGCGTCGTGACCTTGAAGAGTCCACCCTTCAGCACGAAGCCACTGCGTGCAGCTCTCCCAAGAAGCAGGCAGACAGTGTGGCTGAGCTGGGAGAGCAGATTGACAACCTCCAACGTGTCAAGCAGAAGCTTGAGAAGGAGAAGAGTGAATACAAGATGGAGATTGATGATCTCTCCAGCAATATGGAGGCTGTTGCTAAATCTAAGGTTGGTGAGATGTTTACCCTCATGCTATCTTGTAAACAAATCAACTTACAATAATTTCATTAACTTTTTGCTACTAACGGACATTTTCATAAACAGGGAAATCTGGAGAAGATGTGCCGCACCCTTGAAGACCAACTCAGTGAAACCAAGGCCAAGAGTGATGAGGGTGCCCGTCAGGTCAATGACCTCAGTGGTCAGAGAGCAAGACTTCAGACTGAAAATGGTGAGCTTGGCCGCCAGGTTGAGGAGAAAGATGCTCTTGTGTCTCAGCTGACCAGAAGCAAGCAGGCCTTCACTCAGCAAGTTGAGGAGCTGAAGAGACTGAATGAAGAGGAAGTCAAGGTACTGTTACCTATGCATGAAATGAAGAAATTGGATTACATCAATCACATTTTGGTAAATGCTTTAATAAACACCCTTACTTGTTAACAAACAGGCCAAGAATGCCCTGGCTCATGCTGTTCAGTCTGCTCGCCACGACTGTGACCTTCTAAGGGAGCAGTTTGAGGAGGAGCAGGAAGCAAAGGCTGAGCTTCAACGTGGCATGTCCAAGGCCAACAGCGAGGTTGCTCAGTGGAGGACCAAGTACGAAACTGATGCCATCCAGCGCACTGAGGAGCTTGAGGAGTCCAAGTATGTGCTAAAGATGCAAAAACACAGTTTTGGATATATTTTGTTCACTAAAACAAATGTTTTCTTAAAAAAATCATCATATTTTCTGTCTTAAATCTGATGCTTTTTCCTTCAGAAAAAAGCTTGCCCAGCGTCTCCAGGAGGCTGAGGAGCAAATCGAGGCTGTCAACTCAAAATGTGCCTCTCTAGATAAGACCAAGCAGAGACTCCAGGGTGAGGTTGAGGACCTCATGATTGATGTGGAGAGAGCCAATGGTCTAGCTGCCAACCTTGACAAGAAGCAAAGAAACTTTGACAAGGTAATACCTCCAAAACATCATTCAGATGTGGAATGTAGGTGAATACAGTATAAGTCTCACAACAAAAACTGTTTCTAAAAGGTCCTGGCAGAATGGAAGCAGAAGTACGAGGAGGGTCAGGCAGAGTTGGAGGGTGCCCAGAAAGAGGCTCGTTCTCTCAGCACTGAGCTGTTCAAGATGAAGAACTCCTATGAGGAGTCTCTTGACCACCTTGAGACCCTGAAGAGGGAGAACAAGAATTTGCAACGTGAGTCAAAAACAACCCAATACATATCCCACTCAAAAAATTTTTTTTTCAAACTTTTAATGTTTGCTGTAATATAACTGCATATTTGCAGAAGAGATCTCGGATCTGACTGAGCAGCTTGGTGAGACTGGAAAGAGCATCCATGAGCTTGAGAAGTCCAAGAAGACTGTAGAGACTGAAAAGTCTGAGATCCAGACAGCCCTGGAAGAGGCTGAGGTAAAAAATCAGGAGGGCTTTCCTACACAGTGAGAAACGGAAATTATGATGTTATTTATATTTAAAAATTCTTAATTTTCTTGTTTAGGGAACTCTTGAGCATGAGGAGTCCAAGATTCTTCGTGTCCAACTTGAACTCAACCAGATCAAGGGTGAGGTTGACAGGAAGCTTGCAGAGAAGGATGAGGAGATGGAGCAGATCAAGAGGAATGCCCAGAGGATAGCCGACACCATGCAGAGCACTCTGGACTCTGAGGTCAGGAGCAGAAATGATGCCCTGAGAATCAAGAAGAAGATGGAGGGAGACCTCAATGAGATGGAGATTCAGTTGAGCCATGCTAACCGCCAGGCTGCTGAGTCCCAGAAACAACTGAGAAATGTGCAGGGTCAACTCAAGGTCAGTAATGCAATAAAATAGTACAAGGATCCTATTTTACCATAATTACTATTTGGTTAATAGTTCAAGAATGTCCATACATCAATATTATATGATTTTGTCCGAACTCTCTCTTGGTAGTATGGCACATCTTTACATGTTTTTTCTTATTAGGATGCCCAACTGCACCTTGATGATGCTGTCAGAGGACAAGAAGACGGGAAGGAGCAGGTTGCCATGGTGGAGCGCAGGAACACCCTGATGTTGGCTGAGATTGAGGAGCTCAGAGTTGCTCTGGAGCAGACAGAGAGAGGCCGCAAAGTGGCTGAACAGGAGCTGGTTGATGTCAGTGAGCGTGTTGGCCTCCTGCACTCTCAGGTGGGGATATATTTTTCTCATAAAAAAAAAGCCTGCAGTTCTTTTTTTAAAATATTTTTCACCGTATAACATATTTTAATTATTATTATTTTTAATTATTTCTGAATGTTAGAACACAAGTCTGATTAACACCAAGAAGAAGCTTGAGGCTGACTTGGTTCAGATCCAAGGTGAGGTTGATGACATCGTCCAGGAGGCTAGAAATGCTGAGGACAAGGCCAAGAAAGCCATCACTGATGTAAGCAATGTTTTATTTTGAACTTTAGTACTGTATATATGAGCTAAATACTGTATGTAGCTAGTGTGATCTAAAACACAATTTCCTATTTTTCAGGCTGCCATGATGGCAGAGGAGCTGAAGAAGGAGCAGGACACCAGTTCTCATCTGGAGAGGATGAAGAAGAACCTGGAGGTCACTGTGAAGGATCTGCAGCACCGCCTGGATGAGGCTGAGAATCTGGCCATGAAGGGTGGCAAGAAACAACTCCAGAAACTGGAGTCCAGGGTAAGTGACTAAACTTGGGTGGGATATTCAGAATGTAATAAATAAAATGACATTGTGAAATGAAGATCTTGCTTATGTAAAGGTTCGTGAGTTGGAAAGTGAGGTTGAGAATGAACAACGACGTGGTGTTGATGCTGTCAAGGGAGTCCGCAAATACGAGAGGAGAGTGAAGGAGCTCACCTACCAGGTACAAAGTTTCTTTCACCACTATTGAACAGCATTCATCTCGAGGAAGACAATGATTGACAGTTTTTCTTTTCAGACTGAGGAGGACAAGAAAAACGTCAGCAGACTGCAGGACCTGGTTGACAAGCTGCAGTTGAAGGTCAAATCCTACAAGAGGCAGGCTGAGGAAGCTGTAAGTAGTCTCTTGTGTCATATGTCGTTCCTTTTGTATTAATAAAAATGATAGTTTAATTTGAAGATACTGGACTAAAGAGAATAAAAGATAAACATTTTTTGGTTCATCCAAACACCATCATAAGTTGTAATGAATGCAACAGGAAGGATGAACATCAAAACATGTTGTATCTCTTAGTCCTTTCAGTCCAGTGTTTTCAAAGTAAACTTTTTAAAAGAACTGCCATCACTTGGACCCTAAATGAATCTTCATAGACACAAAAATGATTGGTTTGCTTCAAAACAGAAGCCTCTGCACTAATCAAACATATTTTCTCATTATTAGGAGGAGCAATCCAACTCCCACCTGTCTAAGTTCAGGAAGGTTCAGCATGAGCTGGAGGAGGCTGAGGAGCGTGCTGACATTGCTGAATCCCAGGTCAACAAGATGAGAGCAAAGAGCCGTGATTCTGGAAAGGTAAATCTAATTTGCCATATTCCAATGTATTAAAAGCCATCATATGTTCATACTCAATTTAATTCCTTTCCTCGATTTCTCTTTCTCAGGGCAAAGAGGCTGCAGAGTAAATCCTGTGAAATCTTCTGCCCAGTCACTAATTTGGATTAATATCCTGATTACTGTGGCCATTCAACTCCTACATAATAAAAGTCTCTTCAGAATATATGAGTATATTGTTTTTAATCAGAATTAATTGGGATCAGAATTTGTAACATGTTTTGACTTCCCTATATGGATTTAAAATCACTTGACGATTTCCTGGTCTGTTAATATAAGGATAAAATAGGATAAAATCGACTTGTTTGCCAATAATGAATGATAACACTTTCTATGAAGGTCACTGTTATAATGAGTTATGCATACATTCATAACACCTTATAATGCTATCATAGAAATTATAATAATAATTACAATAGTTCACAAACAAGCATTAGACTTGTTAGCAATCTTCATAATGCTCATGTCTTTTTATTCTTTGTTGAGGGGAGGGTCACCCAACTTTTTTTAGTCTAGGAGGGGGGGGGGGGTCACCCAACTTTTGTAATCATGAAAACAGCAACATTTCAAAATGGCCTGTTTGGTGCATATTTTTCCATGTAGCTCTCAGTCTCAGTCTTCACACTTCGGGCACCCCTCTCTGCAAACCGTAGCCCGTTTGAGTTCGTTTAGACAGCGAAACCGCACATCCTGCTTGCGTATCGATGATGTCATCGCCACACCTCAGCTGCCCTGGACTTGCACTTATAGTATTGCCTAACAATACTAGTTTTCATACATGACATTACCTACGATTACACTCCGTTAAGATAAATATCACAACTGATGCGCAGCGCCGATAGCTTATGACTTGGTGGACTGAACACAGTTTTTCCCGGTGTTTTTTTATGCATTCTAGCTACTGTCAGTGACGCGAGAGAACTTCAGTTATTAGGAAAGTGCGGTGTAAGTTTAGGCTACATTAATTTGTGCGTAGTGCCAGTGTCATTCATTTATTTTACATGTCTTACAACATATATACATGCATTCACAGTCGAGTGAAATCAGATATAAGCATACAAAGACGCTTAGAACTCACGTTAAGCCGATGGTAGCACACTGAATGCGAATGCACGATTTGATGCAGGCAAAAGTATTGACTGTTACTAACGAAGGTTTTATAGCAATATTATAAATGTGGCAACAGAATAGCCTAGAACTTGGGTAAGCCTTGCGTTTAGTAGCCTAATTGCGGTGATAGCCAAAACTAATGTGAATCACGGACTATCCTACAACCAAAGAAAGTAAAGGTGATTAGTAGGCCTACCTGCGTTAGCCAAATAAAGGACGGGACTGCACCCTTCACAAACCTAAAATAAAGTTTATTAGTTTTACAGTTGACAGTTCACCATCAGTCCACACAAACAATTCTGGTTTCCTTGCACTAGCCATTTCGCCGTAGCCTATTCTGTCTGTTTTTAAAGCGCACATTTTGCAAGTTTTGGTGAATTTCTTTAAAGACACAGTGCCACCTATAGGCCTGGGGTATGAAGTAACGTGTTGAGATTGATCCGTTTGGACGCAAATATTCTTGATACGGTTCCAGGGAAGAAGGAGGAAAAAAAGATCAGTTTGGTACGTGTGGACTAGGCCTCAATGGAGACTGAGGGACATCTAGGCACTGGCAAAGGTTCTAGAGGGAATGTGATTTCTAGCGCCATATTACGTTCTCTTTCATTCCATACTGTAGCTGTCAACATTGAACATTGAAAATAAGGGAGATGCCCCCGGTTTCTCACCCAAATTACGGGAAATTTTCAACATTCGTCCCCATTAACGTCGTCTACCATTGCAGTTGTAGCAACAAAGTAGCCTACTTCATTCACGCCTAACAGCCTATATTAGAGTATTTTGGTCAACTTTACACAGCCCTAAAAAGGCTACATTTACCTTTGGCTTACTGTTAGTATACCTAACGTTAAACAGCGTGCATGCTTAACATTAGTAAAGCATACTTGTGCTTCATTCATCCACATCCAGCTGCAACGTTTTGACCAGCATATCTACCAATTGACCTTGTTCCTGTCCAATCTCTAGCTTTGCTGTCTCCATCATTTCTGTTTTTGTTGTTTGCAAAAATATATAGTATTTATTGGTAAACAGCAACAAGTGCAATTTGTTAATCGCTGCCATTCTCTCTCCTGCGCAAACAAAAATGTTACGTTCCAAGTAACCTAGTGCGTAATTCTGCTTAAGAAAGTTGAACAAATACATTTGGTTATTTCACAGAAAAATATAAATAGCCAGCTTATGGTCTACAGTGCAAAGTTGGTAAGTTATGATAGGCCAACTTGGAGTGAACATACAAACGGGAAATTCTTTCTCTAGTAGCTGATGGTAGGCAGGTGCACACGTAGACATACGGCCGAACGCTATGCAAGCGCCAATGAATCGTGCTCTCACGACAATCACGCCGTTAAACTTAAATAGGTTAACATCGCTCTAAGTTCGCCTTCAAGCAAGGAGAACGATGATTTGAAGACATCTGTTTAGTTGGAAGGGCAAGGGGATAGCAACAGGGCAACACAGAGACAGGCCCGATTGCAGGGCTAATGTTATGAGAGTATTAAAATATAGGCTAGTGACAAATGGTCAGAAAGGGCTTTAGTTTTTGAGATACCCCTACCGGAGGTATGGCCTGGTAAACCAGACCCTGGAATCTTTCAGATTAAGTATTAAGCATTAAGATCACTTTAAGCATTGAGTGCTCCGGTCCTGCTCCTTGGCTCTTGTTAGACCTTGGATCTCCCTTTTTATCTTCATCAAGCCTTTCAGAAGCTGCCCGAAGGACCTTGTCTCTAGTACTTGCGCCTGTTCCAGTTGAAATTGCTGTCAGGGGTTCTGGTTTAGAGTTGGCCTTACCACAAATGAAACAATCTCTCCATATTTGAAATTATGTTGTATCAGCCCTACTCAGCCTTCTTGGTGCTCTCACTCTCAACATTTGCAACTTGCTGCTGCACACTGATTTTTGTCTTACTGCAGTAGTTCGCTCTACATGATACATGATATGAAACTTTGATTTTGGAGGAAATATCATCTGTATATGGAGCCATTTTTATGGACATCACCATCTCTCTCTGCTGAGCAAGGATAAGTATGCGTTGGAGGCCTTCTACTGTGGGGTTTTAGACATAGGAATCTTTTTTCTTGCCCTTTTCAAAATGTTTTCCACAAATGATACAAAGCTTTGGATCCAATGTCTGTAAGACATTCTCCATAATTCAAGAGACTAGTGAAAAGGAAAAATGATATACATTTCAGATATTTCATTGAAATGCAAATCAAGTTGAATTACACATGCAACATTAGTCAGAGGGCTAAGTACTTTCTTGGCTAGGGAAAGTAGTTTCTACAACTAACTGTTTAGCTACTTAGGGGTGAAGTAAGCAGTGTAGGCTCTACTGTCCACTGCTGGTCTGGATAGACAAAAGCTAACAATATTATTTTCCATTATTCAGTAATGACATGACCAAAACAAAATTCAAGTGAATGTAAATATTTTAATAAAGGTGTTCCATTCCAATGTTAACCTGATTCAATTGGATCTGTGTTTCATATGAAATGTATCATTATTAAATGTAGATGTAGATCAGCGCTTACCTTGCAGTAACAATGAATTTGTCAACATTCTTCTCACCACTGATAATGTGATTTGGACTGTATTTTGCCAGTGTTCTGTTTTCTTTCATTTTGGACACCTCATATATTGAGTGACAGAACACCCTAATGTGTCATACTATATTTACATATTTGGTCATATTGGATTCAGTACAACCCCACCTTTCCAACAAGCCATCATATGTGTTTCTATGATAATCCCTGGCAAAGCAGCCACAAAGTAAATGAAAACATTCTGCATAGATATTATTTTTTTGCATGTCCGCTTATTTTAGGTGTATGTTGTGTACATGTCTCTATTCATTCCATACATCAAGATATTCGCATCCAGTCTTTTCTAGTAGGTAAAGCAACTTCCTGACTATAAACATGACTATAAACAAGCTTTCAGAGCTTGTGTGATTGATCTGCACTAATTTATATGCCTTAACTCCAATACGGACAGGCTATATTTTAGTCCTTTTTTGGTTTTGAGGTGTATAACAATATCTGTTAATTTAACAATCAGCAGTAAAATATTTTTAGCCAAGAATCCATTTCATATATGGGAGATCTTAGAGATGAGGAAAAACATTGTTGGGTTTAGTTCTACCTCCGGTAGGGGTATCTAAAAAATGTGGGGCCATTGTCACTAGCCTAATATGGGATATTCTATGGGGAAATATTAAAACGGCAAGACAGCGGGGGGAAAGTTAAATTATGTGATAAACACGGAAAAAGTTGGCATGCATTGTTTCGGTCCCTTATTAATCCCAAATGATTATTTGTGAAATTGTGCAAACGGTGAAACACATTTGAAAAGGAAGGACTGGTAGCATGCAAGCTCACGGGAAAGATTGATTTAAGAACGTTATCACAGTGTGTCTTCATGGCGCAAAGCAGCGTGGGCGGAAGACAGCAACAATTGGCAGGGAAGGGTCATGTCTTTTTTGACAATTCTGTCGGAGGGTCATTGAAAAATTTCTAGCAGGCAAGGGAGGGTCATGCAACTTTTGACTAAAGCACTCAAAATCCCTCCGGTGGCCCCTTCCATAAATAACGAACAGTCCTTTCATCCTTGATTACATTGATGTTCCCATAGACTAGCAACTGCTCATTCTCTATGTCTGTTTCATGAGGGTTTATCTACGCTTAATAACTTAAACATAGAAGCAGCTCACCCACAAACAGTGTTGGGAAGAATACTTTCAAAACGTATTCCGTTACAGAGTACATGCCCAAAAATGTACAGTAATTTGCATGCACCTTTAAGCCAGATGTCACAACAATAGCCACCTCTTTGGAGATTAGCTGCATCTGCACCCTTTTGTCAAATTTTGACATTATCATGTCCATCTTCAACTTTGCCCTGACAGATGGTAGTCTTCAATCTTTCAATTGGGAAAGTGTGGAAAAGAATGGACTTATAGGGTGAAAATTGACTGAAAAGGCAGCATGGTTGAATTTTTAAGGAAAATAATAGAGTGATAATTCAGCAGATAGTATATTGGGGTTACCAGGATGTCATCTTTTGGGGGGAACAACAAAAAATGGTATCAGCACAATCTTTTAGTGCAGGCCCCTTGGCAGACAGACACACGGGACCCATAGCCTAGGCCCTAGTCTACATAAGCTATATAAACCAGGTGAATAACATATAACAGTAGGTGTCTCAGCCATGCTCCTAACTTCCCACGTCTACTCCAGTGCTTGCCAGATACTCCAGTTAAGTTGGATTGTTTGTTTGGACTCCCTGGGCAGGCCCCTAGTTACATCACTGACCTCCTCCATCTGCACCAAGTCCCCAGGACCAGAGATGGGAAGTAACAAAGTACAAATACTTTGTTATGTACTCAAGTAGATTTTTCAGAATGGGGGGCCCAACAGGTTATGGGATGATTTAAAAAGAGAGACTGCCACACTTGCACTCTAGTAACATTTGTGTGGTCCAGGTACCATTGCATAAAAAATGGTTGTCATTCACAAGACTACTTTTACTTTTATACTTTAAGTAAATTTCCAAGCCTGTACTTTGTTACTTTTACCTGAGTAAAGAAGTTAAATCAGTACTTCTACTTTTTACCAGAGTATTTTTTAACACAAGTATTTGTGCTTCTACTTGAGTACGGGAAGTGAGTACTTTTGCCATCTGCCCAGGTCTCTCAGATCAAATGACAAAGCTCTCCTCCATGTGCCCCGGTCAAGGCTTTGCAGTTGCAGCGCCACGACTGTGGAACCAATTGCCCCTGGACATTAAAAATGCTCCCTCCATCTGTATTTTTAAGTCTAGGCTCAAAACCCACCTTTTTACCTTATCCTCTCCAGCTCCCTAAATCTCTGTCTGTTGCCCTGTTTGGAACTGTACATGTCTCCTGTTGTCATTGTTGATCTGTGTCTGTCTGTTGCCCTGTTTGGAACTGTACATGTCTCCTGTTGTCATTGTTGATCTGTGTCTGTCTGTTGCCCTGTTTGTAACTGTACATGTCTCCTGTTGTCATTGTTGATCTGTGACTGTCTGTTGCCCTGTTTGTAACTGTACAGTACATGTCTCCTGTTGTCATTGTTGATCTGTGTCTGTCTGTTGCCCTGTTTGGAACTGTACATGTCTCCTGTTGTCATTGTTGATCTGTGTCTGTCTGTTGCCCTGTCTGTAACTCTGTATATGTCTCCTGTTGTCATTGTTGATCTGTGTCTGTCTGCTTTTTCTGCTTTATTTCTTGTTGTTTCTTGATTTTATTCTGTACAGCACTTTGGTCAGTGAAAGCTGCGTTTAAATGTGCTCTAAAAATAAATGTCACTTTTTTTTACTTACCTTTTGCTTGAACTCTTTATATTATTTTATTATTATTATTATTATTATTATTATTATATTATTATTATATTTATATTATTGGATCTTTTGTGTGCTTTGGACCTTTTGCCTGATTTCCGTTAACCTGTGTCTCCTGTGTGTTTGCTGAGCCTTGCAGGGGCGTATCAAGCTTTTTAGTGTCTGTGTGTGTGTGTGTCTGTGGGGTAAGTGCATAGTTTTATTTGCATAATATATATTATGCAAATAAAACTATGCACTTCATAGCCTACTGTTAAAGCAACAAATGAGAATAATTGGTATTTAGACCTCTTGGCATCATGGACGGACTACGAACTGGGCCCCTGGGCTCAGGCATAGTTATAGATATAAATTTGTGGAACTATTACGGAACCTTAAGGAAATGTTCCCTAAAAGTTGCACAAAACTATACCTTTAGGGAACATTCCTTAATGGATAAAAAATGTATCCTTAATGTAACCATCAGAGAATGTTCCCTAAAGGTTCCCTAATAGTTGCACAAATCTATACCTTTAGGGAACGTTCTGGGAACGTTTCTTAATGGATAAAAAATGTATCCTTAATAAAACCAGCAGGGAACGTTCCCTATAGGTTTCCTAAAGGTATAGTTTTGTGCAACTGGTTATATTAAGGATGTATTCGTATTTCTTCTAATTTCTTTCAGGCAAACAGTTGTGCTGATCACTCAGAAGTCTGCATGGAAATAGCAATATGTTCTGCTCAGCACTGGGACAAAGAACATGTATTTTGTCTGGACATTTTAGATTGGTAAGCACTTTTTTGAAACTGGACCACAGAAATCTATCTACAGTTTCTTTCAACTTTGAGTGGGGTAATATTATGTAGACCTGACTTCAAAACCAACCAGGTTGCAACATCATCTTGTATGAAAAATAATTAATGTGATTATACACTGTGACTGTGGTAAATGAGGAAAGAGAGTATTCAAATTATCTCTATCAATTTTGTAAGACAATGCTTTTGGGAAAAACACCCCTGGACCAGGCCTTACCAGACTCAGGTGTTCAATGTGAGACCTCTATCTTGCGTCCCAGCGCAATTGACTTTGTATACTCACGCTTTTGTCTTTACTATTTTGCAGTCAGCGCATATTGGAATTTTCCCTCCACAGGTACATGCCTGTAAATTAGGGAATTCGATTGCACCCACGGGGGCGGTTCAGCGAAAAGACGGGGCGTGTTCCGGCGCAAACGTTCACTGTTGATATTTTGCCGTTTCAGAAAACAATTCCGCCACAGACCAGGAACTCCCTGGTCTAAAGTCTGTGGCGCAAATGCAGATGCTATTTTAAGGGTGCATGCATGACCACAGGCCTGAATGAATGAATGCGTTGCACACCAATCTACAGACACCCCCGTGCACAGACGGAAACATTCAAAGCCTTGATAATATTTGTCCATTTCCCGGTTTTGTTCGTGCATTGGTGACCTAAAAATTTGTATATATAGTACAACATCTACATGCAATATCTTTACAACAACAACGCCTAATTATGACCTATTAATTTGGACAACTTTATACAGACCTATAAAGGCTAAAGTTACCTTTAGTTTTGTTCCAATTTACCGTTGTGTATGGCTTTAAACATCGCGTGCGCTTTAACATCAGCCTAAGCATTATTCCAGCTGCGCTAAGGTTTTAAGCACCATCATTTTGCCTACCTTGTTGTAGCCCATCTGAAATAACTGAAATAACAAGTTTTGTTGTGTTCCCTCCATCCTTTCGTTATTTTCAAAAAACGTTTTATATCCATGATGGCCTTGAAGTCTAGTGAATTAGCTTACATAAGCTTTTATGTGCTGTTAACCAGCAACCAGATAGTAGCCTACAAGAAAGCAGCAAGTATGGCTACAATTTCTGTAGTTGCTGCATCCATTCATTGTTATTCTTTCTCCTGCTCAAACACATGTTGCATGCATTGCATAGTTGCATGCATTAAGTTGATGATAACGTGTTTACAAACTCTACTTAACAGAAAATATTGTAAATAGCCTACTGTCATGGAGTTAATGGGATACTGTGCCGAGTTGAAAGTTAGGTCAACTTGGAAACTGTTTCTCGTTGTTGAGTTTGCTGAGGGTAAGGAGCCCTTGCTTGGCCGCCTGTGCTGCGCAACGCACACTTCACTCCTCTCATCTATACATTGTAGTTCCCATTTCTGTAAACCATAGATAATTTCAAAGAAAAATATTACCACTCGAGGGAAGTCAGTGTGGTGTCCATTAAGATGTGAAAAAATAGGCATAAATCTAGCGTACACATTTTCACGAATCACGGATGTGTTGATGACATAAATTAGGAAATATTAGAGGACTTAAGGAGACGTGATGTAGCCTAAAAATCTAGACGCGCCCCTAGCGGCAGCTGCCGGGACTAGTCTAGCAACTCTCCTTGTGAGCTCCAGAAATCGAAACTTAATCAGGCATTGAAATCGTGTATAGAATCGTTTGGTGGGCTTAACATAATGATTGATGGCAGAGTTGCAACGGTTTGGCTTGAATTCCCTGCTACTTGAAAACAAATATCCTATAGATACCTTCTGAGCCTACGTCATTACGTTCCTTGGAGGCAAAACAAACCATCACCTCAGCTGGGAAGCTAAACGAACAGTCATATTCGGGAGGCTAAAGGTTATCATGGTCTCATCTTGCTGTGCTGTCGGGTGCCAGAACCGAAAAAGTCATCGGTTAAATTTGAAATAAGTAGGCCTAGGCTACAGTTTCCAGTGAGAACGTAGTTGTTCGTTTGACTCACGATAACCCAAGCCTTGTATCGGAACCTCACATATTAGCCTACCAATCGTCCTGTATTTCCAACCTCTTTACATGTATGTCACTTATTCATTTCTATACAAACCAAGTCTGCGGATTCCTAAAAAAACGCAAGCGCCCACACCATAAATGTATCTAAATAAGCTATGTAGCCTACCAAAATTTTAATTTTACTGTGACTCGAAGAGCTAAACCAAATCCTTGATTACACAGCTACCACTGTGTAAGGCCCAGCACTAACTCCGAGCGTGGTAAACAAAATTGGATATTTCAGGCAGTAAAAGCCCCGGTAAGAAACAAACTAGATTTTGTTCAAATCTAGACACCTATGGCTACTGAAAAATGTGAGGTTCATTTATCAAATGTTATTTTGAAGTATTAAAAACATTGTTGTTTTAGAATTTTCAAGCGAAATGGTTGGTAATGCTGCGTTTGCAATACATCTTTGCCTTGTGACATGGTAGGCGCTGGCTCGGTAAAATGTCGGTTCGGCAAACACAAAACTCACCACATCATTGTAGGCCTATTGTAAGTCTTGGACATGACCATTTAGGAGATAGTTATATGCATTCACTATCTACTATTCAAATAGCCGCCTCACTATCCAAACGATTGTTTCTGCCTCCAGTGACGTCACGCCCACCCGAATGTTTATGTTTTCACCACCGTTGCGAAGGGGTCTATAGCGTCCTATTGCGTGCAGAGGGAATTTGAAAGACAACTGATTATCCCGCCCCTCGGACTGAGCACTGCGAACGGTTAGTGCCCAGACCCTACATTTTAATGTGGGTCTGGCTCGCCAGGTTAGACGTGATGTTGAATTGCATGCCGATGCCATTTAATCCAAATGCCCCAGTGGCAGCACGGGAGAGTCTTGTAACGATTTGATAGCGACACACACAGTTGTCCAATCAAAGGTTTAATGCGGAAGCGGGAATCAGCCAAACACATAGACCAGGACCAAGACACCATTACATAGGAAACACCAGGGAAGTCAATAAAACAAGCACGATACACACATTGTCACATACAATACACCGGGTAAAACACATGAGGTACAACCTAAAGAAAGACTACACAAGCTAACACATACATGACAAAGTAAACGCAATTACACTCACTAAAACAGACATTACACAAACCAGCATTCACACACATTGCATTCTGGGAGGCTAGCACTCAGTCCAAAAGGCACCGACGTTACACAGCCCCCTCGCAAGCTATTGCCGTCCTCGGCAATATCTCCTCACTTAGCCATTGCCATAACGTCGGTGTGGGCATTCACTCGCTCAGTCCATCAGTCCATGGTACAGCCAACAACACGTGGGGTGCACACGCCGCAGGAGCTTACTCAACGGGGAGCCACGCTGCTAGCAATCCAGTGCGGGCGTGCTAGCAGCCACGTGGCCATCCCCGCTCGTCACCAGCTCCCTCTCAGCAGCCGCCCTCAGGCTGCACATTCCGCGGCGTGTCACCGCGGCACTCCTCCTCTCCAGACAGGGCCCTAGATGGCCTTACTACCGTAGACTGTGGCACCAAGCACTGGAACTCACGGGTCAACTGTCGCTGCACCTCCGTCCCTCCACTCCACAGTTGCACTGACCAGAATAGGCAGGCACCAGTTCCGCTGCAGCTGCACGCTGAGCTCTGAGGCTGTCAGCTACCGGTTTCGGCGTCCCTCCTCGCGCTGCCTCCTCGCAGAGCTGTCCTCCTTTGCTCCCGGCCCGCTCCACTCCATCATGGTCGTGGCGAAGGCTTGACCCCCCTCTTCTGCCTCGCGTGCTATCTCCCCAACACAGCGGACCTTTCTTTTTTTTTTTTGGAGCCGGCCAACAGGCCAACTAGAACGGGCGCCCACACAGCACGGTGCCTCTCACACGCACCCAAACGTTGTAAAGTTCAGAGTTCAGAGAGCCTTTCCATCAAGCTGCCCCACCGCCGTGAGTTCGCTGCCCCAGCTGCCTCTGCCAACCGTCCGCCGCCCAGGAACCTCTTCTTCCTCGGCTCTCCCTCGGCTCTGCCCACGCGTTGCGGCCACCGCCAGCTCCAGCCTCGAACCGCCCGGCGCGGAGTCACTGCCCAGGCCAGCGTCGTCTTATCTGCGAACGCTTCTTCAGGCCCCTCTTCCGGCAAGATCTCCTCCCATGGCAGCAGGCAGGTCCAGACGACAGCACCTCTCCTCCATCGGCAGCAGCGATAGAAGGCCCCAAGCTTTTTACCAACCCTTACAAGGGCTCTCTCTTGATCCTCTTGCGTGGGGCTCTCCCCAGTGGTGAGGTCTCCCGCTCCCAGCTTCTCTCGCTGAGCGGAGGCCATGTTCGAAAGTCGCTTCTGACACCAATGTAATGATTTGATAGCGACACACACAGTTGTCCAATCAAAGGTTTAATGCAGAAGCAGGAATCAGTTAAACACATAGACCAGGACCAAGACACCATTACATAGGAAACACACGAGGTACAACCTAAAGAAAGACTACACAAGCTAACACATACATGACAAAGTAAACGCAATTACACTCACTAAAACAGACATTACACAAACCAGCATTCACACACATTGCATTCTGGGAGGCTAGCACTCAGTCCAAAAGGCACCGACGTTACAGTATGTTAGATTACATTGTACATTGCAAAAATATCACCATGCATTCATAACCTCGTGATTCAGTGGGAGTGATCCCAAAACATCGGAAAGTATGTCTTTGTGACAATTCTGCATTACATTTTGTCAAGAGGAAAAATCAATAGCTAACTGTTTCCAACTGAACAGTAATTATAGCGATGTGAACGCTTCTGGCTGCGCCTGGCAAATACGCCACCATAATAGCAATCAGCTATGGAACAAGCGTGCCTGTTGTTAAAGGAGAATTCCGGTGTGATATTGACCTTAAGTGTGTTGAAACATGATACCGAGTGTGAACGTATGTCTCATAGCCCATCTCGGCTTGTCCCCTGCACTCCAAAATCTGGCTAGTTAGCCCGATGCTACCAACAGCTTTTTTCAATGGTGGTGCTTCGCATCGGGCTAGCCATGCAAATAAATCACTGTTTTACACCATTTACGAGGCTCAATGTATCTCCACACTTCATTGGTAGACTTCGAGGGCCCTGACATTTAAAAGCGAGACATTGAGAACTTTGAAAAAGCACTGGTAGTTTACTTACAAGGCGATTTATACAGACAGTATCTTCCCTTGAAGTTTAGCGTTTGCAGCCATCTTGAATTTAGTCACAATAAGTCGATGACGAGTAAGAATGAACAGGTATGTTAAGGGATCAGATTCCAAAAATAATTCAGTGAAAATGCATGGATTTCAGTTTCTTCCGGTAGCAGCAACTGGAATCCATGGATTTCCACGGAATTATTTTTGAAATCTGCTTTTTTATACAAACATCTTGAATATTGCAATGAACCTAGTTGTTTCAGTTTAACATATACCATCTAGGGTATTCATTTCATTGTATATATACAGTATATGAATTTAATAATCTAATCATATTCCCTCTTTTTTGGATGGTTCATCTCATCTGGCCATAAAGAGCAGTTAGTGTGAACATCAAGCAGCTCACCGAAAAGGAAGAAGGGTTCACTTGGCAGTTTGCAAACGGAGTGCATTACCACCACCATCTGATGGACTTATGTGTAATGGCAAGTGTACCCTTTATAAAGTAGCAGAAGGTGCGTGCACATCCAACTTACAGGTGCAGGGTAAAGTAGATCCGTGAAATAAAGAAAAGGTACCCGCACACTGTTGCTGCTGCTCCCGAAGTGATTTATTGCACATGTAACCTTTAGCCTCGTTCTGGCCACCGGGTGAATAAGGCGAATACACTGGGCACTGTAAGAGTTTATTACTGCCACGTTTTGGCCATTGGAGGAATTGCAGAAATGGGAAATTTGGATTATATCAGAGGATAAACCTTTGATTCCTGAGATGTACTTTATGGACAAAATCACTAGCATTGTCATAAATCTGATAGAATTCCCATTCACATTGTAACTGAAATCAAGCTGTACTGGCAAATATGGATTAATAACTCCATTCTGTTAACAATGGCCATGAAACTTAAAGCTATCTGATAGATAGCCCTTGCTAGTAGCCATCATGCATATTTACATTGATTTGGATATAATTTATTTCATATCTATCATGTGTCTTACAAGGATTTTAAATAATACTGACACAATTATCTGAGGTACTTTCTGATCCGGAATCGGGCCAATGAAGAAAGCCCCATCTGACACAGGAATTTAAAGGACTCCTTTTTTGACTCTAAACAAGAGAACCCCAAACGTATAATCAATACAAACTTTATTGGCTGTGTTGTCTGCCACTGAGATAACCTACTGTATGCAAGATTTCTTGTCCACAGTACAACTGCACTACTTTGAAGTCAACAATGACATTCACTCTGAAGAAGATTCATCACGGCAGGTCTTGTGTGAGGGAGATTGAATTTTATTTTTTGATTATATTTTTTGATTTTGATTATATATTTTTGGATTATTTGATATACAATTTAACATAGTTCCAATTCATTTCTGTCACATGACGTCACTGTAACTTTCACGCGCCATGCTTGTGCCCATGTCATGCCCGCTGTCACAGCCCACACCATTTATTTCCTATGGTTACCGTTGTGCTACATGAGTGGAGTGAAAGGAAAGTCACACAAGCAGATTGTGCAGCACACCTGGGCTATTATGTGCTGTTGGCTGTAATAGCATTACTTACATGTTGTGATCTGGTCTCCTGTTGCCTTATTTCAGCATCCTTTACCCATCAAGCTACGGCAAAGCCTAGCTTACTGCTAGGCACTGGTATGCAGGGATACTCACAGACATGGGCACAAATACATCAAAAACTACAAATACTGGCTCATAGAATAAAATACAAAATACTGATGTACAAGGATACAAGGAAGTTTATTGTCACATGCATATAGTTACTGGAAGTAAGAAATGCAGTGAAATTATGTCTGGTGTCAGCCTGTTTGTGCATTTATGGGGGCTGATTGGCTGGCAGAGGGCTATTAATTCTGTACATTGGGGCTTCTATGAAGTAGATCTGGTAAAAAATGTAATCAGCGTCCCATAGCAATGTAAACGATGATTGAATTGACAAGAAGCAGACTTTGCAAAAGTGGAATCAACTATAACATAGCAAACTGCCCACCATCATTTCTGTAACCAATGAATGTAGTACGACAAATCAACAGGTCGGCCTCTTTTTAAACTGAACTACATTTCCCTTTCTGTGCTATAAATGCATGCCTATTGCCTACATACATGACTGGCAAACAGAATAGCGTCCTGTAAGGTGTTCCGATAAACAGAATTAATTAACTTGGTGGAGAAAACTTTTCGCATTGGGAAGGTCTTTGCATCCTTCTCCTCCATTATTTCTGCATACCTCAGCGAATGTTATCTCTTGCATAATCCATTATACAATCCATGTCAAATCCATTAAGTGGTTTTAATACTGTCCTGTAGTGAGAATGAACATCAGCTCAAGGACATGGGGTCAAAAGTCATCATATGGGGTCCATGTCCTAATGTTCTCCCTCAGTATCTTATCTGTATCGTTTTCAAATTTTAGTCTTGTAGCACTTGACACACCTGACAATTTCTAATGAGATGATGAAACAGAAAAGACAGATACAATGTTTTTAGGTTTTCTACAGGGTGACATAAAATTGGCAGCACAAACAAAAAAAATTGGGTTTACAACCCATGTTGACCATTTTGGCTTTTGGATCTAACACTTAAGTTGGTCACAATGTGGCATACTACTGCTAGAAAAAGGAAAAATGTGTTTACATTTTATGAAAATAACATTTTTATGGACAAATCGCTACTTAGGTCAACTTTAGAACTGAATATAGGGAAATCAAAGTCTTTTGTTACAAACTACACTAGATT
Organism: Alosa alosa; assembly: GCF_017589495.1. Lineage (NCBI taxonomy): Eukaryota > Metazoa > Chordata > Actinopteri > Clupeiformes > Clupeidae > Alosa > Alosa alosa. The sequence goes on from NC_063200.1 coordinate 18,676,697, forward strand.
TGTTAAAATCCTGCAAAATACAAATGACAAAATATGCTACAGTAATTAAATACGTATTTAAAATACATATAACTAAAATTCTGCCCATGTCTGGATAGTCGAACTATCAGTTAAGCGTTTGAGATAGCTTACTATTTAAATATTAATATTCCTATTTGTTTATTCTAAAACAATAGTCACAGTCATGGAAGTTGTGCTACCATAGTAGCATAGCATAGAATAGCATAGAAGTTCCACTATCACAGTAGAAGTTCTGCTAAAGTTACCATGTTAAGGTATTATCCTGCCATCAGTGGACTAGACATTTTTTCCTCTTCTTTGTTCTGCCCATGCATTTGAGAGTGTAGCCAGCACAATGCAGAGAAATTAATAGTAATTACTCTTATAGAGATCTTATCAATCTACTTTCAAAAAACACATGAAAAAGCATCTTAGCCAATTATACATAAGCTGTGATCTGAATAGTAATTAGTGGGTGCATAGAGTATTTAGAAGGTTTTACATATTTTGTGTATGTGTGTATGTATGTACGTATGAATATATGTATGTATATATATATATATATATGTGTGTGTGTGTGTATATTTATATGTTTGCATGTGTGTGTATATGTGCATGTGTATGTGTATGTATATACAGTATGTATGTAGACATGTAGACATGTATTAATGTATATATGTGTGAGTGTGTGTTTTTTTGTTTAGCTTTTGTATATTCATGTGTATGGAGTCATGTGAACCTAAGGTTTGTTAGTCTTATGTAATGACATTTTAACCTATTTATTATCTGTTTGTACTGTCGGACCCCTGGAAGAATAGCTGGGACTTATGCCCCAGCTAATGGGGATACTATAAACAATAAACACCATCATGTAAGCCTTCTTGCCGCTATTCCAACTGTAGCCTATGGGAAAAAATGTAAATAAAATAGCCTATAGATCAGGGGTCCCCAAATAGTTTGACCCAAGCATGCCAAACCAAGGGCCAAAACATCCAGGATTAAACACGTATACAACCACAAACATCTAGAAATGGAAAAATATTCATCCTAACACTTATATATGACTCTGACCAAAAACATTTTAATTTACTGCACCTCTGAAAGCAAATTAGCAACACTGTGACAATATGATACCTGCCAAAATTATCTTGGTACTGATAGACTGCTAAAAGGATTCTAGTAGGGCAAAACACCAAAACATCAGCAAAAGTACAGGAATGACCAACATGAAACTTAACATTTAAAAATCTGAAAATATTTTGTCAATGTCAATGTAAGATAGTGGATGTGAAAACAACCCATACAAAACGACTTACTGTCACAGTGTGTTCAGAGCTTGCTTGACATTTTCATATGAACATAGCTGCTATAAAAGGGAACCTTACAATCAGCTGGAATTCTGGTGTTGTTGCTCTTAATACATTTAATACAGCTTGCATGTTATAGTAAAGTTAACGGTCCCAGTGTGCTGCATTAGCGTAAAGGTGTTTGCCACACTATTTGCCAAATTAAATAGTTATCATTTATCTTGTTAAAGTCACTATGCAGTACATACAGTTTATTTAATTTAATTTATAGTATATTTAGTATTTAGTTTTGTTAGTTTTTCTTTTCTTCTACTGTCTCTATTGTACAGTGGAGTTTTATATGTCTATAGGCCTACTTATATTTACCATTTCTGCTGTAAGTGCATGTTGTGTGTGATGTCTGTATGCTACCGATCTATCTATCTATCTATCTATCTATCTATCTAGTCACCGTCAGAGCTTTTCATGCAGAGCGCTGCACACACACACACACACACACACACTGAACATCGACACAACTGATATCGCTATATGGCTCTCAGGTTCTGGACAATGCGATGCGAACAAGCATAATCAGTTTAATTAGACTACATTGTTTTGTATAGCTTGACAGCATGAAGCTGGTGGTTTGCTGTGCAACACAACGCGACGCGACGTTTTGAGCAGAACTTGTCTTTTGAACTTTTCTATTTCTTTCTGTCGAAAACAGTTCCTCGCTCGGATGCGGCAAAGATTTCCTGACTTGTCCGCGCGTGACAGACACTGACTTGGCCCACGGGCCGCTATTTGGGGAACCCTAGATGAACTGTGGCAGGGGAGGGCAGACATTAAGGGATAAAATTAAGTCGGGGATAGATGACAATGTCATCTGTAATTCCCTTTAACAGCAAGCAGCAACTTAAAACAGCATAGGTATTTTGATAGTCAGCGGCGCATTGGAAGGAATCTACTTGTACGCGAGAGCTTTTGGAACAAGTAGCCTATTCCACTTAACCATGCTTTACTAAACCCTAGCAGAGTATTATACACATCTGCACTGTCTATTATTTGAACTCATTGGCAAAGTGAAACTAACTTCACCGTGGTGTCAATAGTCAACGACAAAACAGTTATACATAGTTAATTACTTTCACTAGTATTGACTGACAAAGGGTTACCATCGAAAACATAGCTTTAAAAAAGCAACACTTACCCCAATAATATTCAAATGACTGAATAAAAAACCTAAGGACATTTATACTGCAGAGGAGTTGCTGCTTACATCTCGTGGCAGTGCTTCTTCAGCTGTGCTGCATATGCGCCTTTCGCTATAGACCAGGGGTTTCTTGGTCAGTGGCGTAATGCGTTTTAGATAGTGTAAGATTGTTAGATAATTCGCCAAAACTACACCAATCATTGCCACACCCCTGAGCGCATGGTGTAGTAAAACAGAAGGGCGAAAAACTCGAGTGTACGATAGGAATACGCTTTGCATCGGAATAGTAGCCTACCCTTTGCGCCGGGTTTTGCGTCAATTTGATTTCGGTAATGTTGGTAACGCCGCCTGGCTCTGCCACCCATATGCTCATGGCAAGCTAAACTTTTTTTATCTGTTGTTCTCCATGGTAGAATGCACTACCAGTTCCTACCACAGCAGGGGCGTCCCTCTATATCTGCAAATAACATCTGAAGACCCAACCCCCACTCCTAGCACTACTTATGGTGCATTCATGGCACCTGGGAACCGCACCCGTGATTACTTTGTTTTTCCCACAGCGAGAAAATCTAGCCCCCGTTTCCGACCTCTGACTCACACATGATGTGACATGAATGATGCGGAATGCTGACAATTTCACTGGGAAAAAGGTTTTTCCGATGCCAGCCTAACCTATCGTTCATGGGCATTGGAAAAATCTGACGGCAGTTTCTTTTCCGCCCTGCAGCTCAGGCTGGAAACATGTACATCTCTTTCTCCTGGTTCCGTTACACTTTTGCGGGGGCCAATCACAAACTGGCTGGAGCCTGGAGTGTTTGTGTTGCTCTGCAAAAGGTTTGTTGGTCAGATTGGTGAATGACTATCCAATTGCGTACAGTCATTTGAACTATGCCCATTGATCACGCCTCTTGTGCAGTAGAAAATAGGCCTACATAGCGAACACCCCAGACTAATGTTCAACCTTAAAAGATTGAGCTTGGTCTGGTGAAATTAAGCCAGACTAAGCACTAACTGGACATGCTTAATCTAGCTCTTACCACAACCTTCTCCTCTATCCTCCTGACTATCCCTTATTCCCATGATTTAACTTTGCTTGAAATGTCATTCTATTCTATTCGAGTAGTAGTTATTGTTGCACTAACATGTCATAGTAGCTCTGTACCTTGATTATTCCCTTTTTTGTAAGTCGCTTTGGATAAAAGCCTCAGCTAAATTACTAAATGTAAATGTAAAAATGTATTCTAGATTTGGCAGATCGTTTTTCACTATCCTCATTCATAACTGTTCAGTTTACAAATGTGACCACAGGGGGCCGCAAGAGCTAATGTTTAAAGTCCTGACAGCCTGCAATACTAGAGGTTCAAGACAAGACAGGCTTTTTGTACACAACTCTCTAGACGTACTTCCATTCTGATTTGCTGAAATTTGCCCTAGTGTCATGTCATAGCGTCCAGAAATACACCTTGCTATCGAGTATCCTCATAACCAAAGAAGGTCTGGTGTCCCCAGTCCCCCTTGAGAAAATGTATGCATCTCTTAACCATGCTCTTGTTATTGCCAATGTTTCTAACAAGTTGAATCAAAATAGAACATTCACACCTGTTGCCACACAGATACCAGCATCTTTGCTTACCCACACAGAAATAAATTGAATGTGCCGCAACTAAAATCAAGAACCATGATGAGATTTCTGGGGATTCTTGAACATCACATGAGGCAGAGTTATATGTTCTTTCAAGACAGCACATTTCATTATGGGTTTGGAACGATACAGGCCACTTTTAGTCATTGTTGGAAACACCTTCCCCTGTCTGAAGAGAGACATGTTTTGTGTTTTTTTATTGCTTTCAAACATGTTTTTATGATCATTTTAACTTGTTGAACTTTAACAAAATCTCCCTGAGATTTACATGTGTTTGCTACAGTGACATAGCCACTCATTTAAAAACTCCGCAGCTGGGTGGTGGTCTAGTTGTGTATGAGCACCAGCTAAATGACAATTAATGTAATGTAGTCTCATGAACTTGATGTTGACTTTAGAGGCAGGGTGCACAGTCTTAAATAAATGTAGCAGTCGCAGCAGAAATATGGTACTCAAAGGCAGACATGTGAGTCAAGGCACACCTCTTATTACCTTGTATGGGACAAGGTCATCCTGATATAGTTTCCATCTGGCTAGAAGCTTGTGGCAGCCAACGTGGCAGAGCATGGGACATATTTATGATCCGTGGGATAAAGTTTAAGGTTATGGCTTTCAAAATATCTGTACAAGAGTAGAATTTAGATGTGTGCATACACATTACTGGAAAAAACAAACTTTGTGCTAGACTGTGATGGGTACCAATGCTGTGATGTAAGTAAAGTCTTATATTAGGGTGTGGTTAACTTTCAAAGTTGGCAAGCTTGGTTTAATATGCAAGCCAAATGCTTACATGTTAATGTTTCTTTCTGTGTGTGCATGATGACTTTTAATGAACCACACAACTTTGCATTTCTTGGCCACCATAAGATACTACTTTTCTTTTTTGTTTGCTATTTTTAACACTGTATTAAGAAAAAGAATAATGTGGTTTGGCTAAGAATTAGCAGGTCTTTTATCACCAAAAGGAAAACAAAATTGAAAATAAGATCTCTTCTGTGTCTAGCTTATTTGTCCTTGATGTAGTTGAGTGCAGTTTAACATATCTAGCATTAGCAAATCTAACAAATCTATAAAGGATTTTGACCGTCTTCATATATTTTCTAAATTCAGCTCCTTAGAAATACAAAAAATCCTTACCAGGTAACAGTGACGTCTGAAATGTATAATTGCCACAGCAAATTGTTTCCAAAAGGAGGTTTTTAGAGGAATCATGTCAGATGTCTACAAATGGACGGAAACATTTTCCAAAGACTTATCATCTTCCATTCCGTGTGCCACTGCTAAATCATATGTTGAATCTTGCAAACCACAAGAATGATCAAGCATGTGGAACTTATTAAAATAAAATAAAGACATTAAAATCTCTTTCTAGAAACATGAAATGTGTGTCATTAATAAGGGAAATCTTTCCAAAATATGTGGCAATTGCCATTTCACAAAAATGGAACCGCAAATTTATATATAAGGTAAATTAATTATATTATATCGGCTTTTTGATTCATATTCACAATATATAAGAATGGTCCGACACTCCAAGATGGTTGCTCACTGACACACACATATGACCCACAATATGCTTGTACAGCACAGTGTGACATGGAACAGGAATTTTGTTTAGCTTCTTCACCATCTAGTTCAAGAAAGCACACACACACACACACACACACACACATACACACTGCACAAGGCCATTGCACATTTGCCCTCTTTAGATGAGGCAATATTTTATTTTATTTGGTATTGACCAAATCCTTATACAATAAAATAAACTAAAATGTTGCAACTCTGTGTCAGTTATTTTCAAAGTGGACCTGGAGCACACTATGTACAACTGTGTCATAGAAGCATTTATTACACGGCTCTTCACAAGGCAAGTAGAACGCTCAATTGACTTGAATGGGCTTTCCTAAAGTTCTACGGTAAAATATTTTCATGTAATTACCGCTGCAAACATATAATTACCGCTGTCAATGTCAACGGAGTTTGTGCTTCTACTTCAGGTATTTCATATCACTACGCAAGAACTGGAACTTCATTCAAAAGTGAAAGCAGACGGTTGATCAGCTGTGTTCTAAAGAATGTTTGATTCAAGTTCAACGTGTGTTGTTGCGAACTATGTTTCTCAGCAAATGCCGATGAACGGTAACAATAGGCTAAGCTATGTAGGCTAAAGTCATATCGTGGGAAGTTTATTATTTCGTTTTGGCAAGTAGCCGTGTAATAAGCGGGATAATGTATAGAACGCCGGTCATTATTGGGAAAATAAGTCCCTCCGCTGCGCGTCGGGGTCCAGTTCGCCCTGTCGGGACTTATTTTCCCAATGATGACCGGCGTTCTATACATTATCCCCTACTTAAGGATCCTCTTGAAGAATGTTTTCCAATTATTTGTGCAATAATGTCAGTGCAATTATAACATAACAGGTTTTATGGCTTTGAACCAATCAGAATTTTCCTGTTTGTTTGTTCATGTAACATTAGGTTTTTTTCTCCCCATCTTTATTTGCAGTATAAATAAAAAAACATCTTGACTTGTTCTGAAGTATGTTATGTCCTTACCTATATTACATCCATACCTAAATCATGTTTAATAAACGTTATACTATTTCTAAAGGATCAGACTACTAGGAATTGTAAGGAAACTCACAGGGAGAACACTGACTTCAATATTGACTGAGCAGTCCAGAGTGTAAACCTGTCAGTAAGTCCATGCTAAAATCTCAGAAAATTGTAGCATGTGTTCCTCAAAGCTCGGTGGTCGTTTAAGCCCCCACCGTTGAGTACAGCCAAGACGGTCCATTTCTTGGATATGTGGGTCGTGAAAAAAGAGGGTAGGCCTACTTTAGCTACTACACTGTATCGCAAAGAGACAGACACATTCCGTCACCCACACAATAACAAGTCATTCCCAATAAAAAGTGTCACAACTTATGCCTCTACACACATAGTGTACATTTTGACATGCCCGTGTGGTCTAGTATATGTAGGGAAAACCACTAGACAGTTAAAACAGAGTATACGTGAGCACAAAAGCACAATCTGTAGAAATGACCGGGATTACCCAGTAGCGGTACACCAACCAATTTAAACATGATATCTCATCTTTACGTTTTTGTGGGATTGAACATGTGAAGCTGCCACAGAGAGGCGGTAACCATGATTTATTAAAAAAAAAAAAAAACGTGAAGCATACTGGATTTTCACATTAGAAACACTATCTCCCAAAGGCTCAACCTAAATATCATGTTGTAATCCTGTTTTTCCTTTTTTATGTTCATGTACTTTCTTATTTTGTCTTCTTCATCATGTAATTATGTACAACTTTATTTTTTTGAACTGATCAAATTATATATTTCAAGTCAGACTTTCTATATCTGGTCATGTAGTATGGCTGTCAATATTCCGACTGTGTTAAGAGAGCGCTGACTACCGCAATGTTTTTTACTCACAGATGGCAATGAGTTCTCAAGTAGTCAACCAAACAACGCACAATTCAATGTGTCAAACCTGAGGAAGGTCTGTGTGAGCGAAAGGTTGTGTGAAGTATAATAAAGTATTTGCATGCATAAAGGACAGTGTGTGGGATTTCTTCAACACGCATTACTGGTGACCAAACCTTTTCCGATGCACCTGTCCCAAAAGAGGTGTGCAAAAGTGCTTTTGAACTAAGCCCCTGCCATCGACTTCAAGGCAGTGCTGCGACTGTTGACTTCAAGGCACCTAACCTTAACCCTAACCCTAACCCTTGCTTAACTCTAGTGCCTTCCATGCAGCGCTGCCTGGAAGACAACGTTGGGGGCTTAAAACCCCAAACATCTTTCTCAAGGCAATGTCACACTTCTTCAATTCCCATTAGTGATACCTAAACATCCATATTACATCCATTCATAAATTGACCAAACCAAAACAGAATCAGCTACACAGACAATACAGGCCAAGTTCAAAGCTAGCTTAGACTGTGGATAGCAGTGGACACCATACAACTTTTTTTTCATACCCATACATACATACATGATCAAGTTTAATTCAGGAAGTTTGATAGAGTGGTTGCGTATTTGGGCCAGGTGCAAGACAAAGTATACTAAAAGGTAAAAATAAAAGAGAATGTCTGCAATATATCTGCAGGGTTTAATCAAAAGAAAAAAAACAATGTCAACAGTGATATGGGCGGGTGCACAATGTACCCTGCTTCTCTCATCCACGAACACGCACAAGCGCACATCTATGCAAAACATTACAAATTACACGATTTCAATGGGAAACATAATTAGAATAAAGATATTATGAAATACATCTCACAATGAGTAGTTATTCACCATCATTTGCAAATCGGTAATGACGGATAAAAGTGATTAGGCGAGAGGCACATATGAAGCACAGCTGAAGACACACTGTCACGAGATGTAAGCAACTACTCTGTAGGATAAACGTTTTTTATTCAGTCATTCAAACATTATTGGGGTAAGTATTGCTTTTTCCAGGCTATGTTTTCGATGGTAACCCATTGTCCAGACTTTGATATGTGTGATATGCTTCTGAGTCATGCTTGTATAGCTGAAGATTCTGGGTGATTCTGATTTAAAAACATTTAGATAGATAGATCCAGTAGATAGATACTTTATTGATACCCAAGAGGAAATTCAAGGTCTCAGTAGCATACAGACACAACATGCACTTACAGCAGAAAGAGCAAATATAAGTATATACATATAACACAACTCCACTGTACAATAGAGACAGTAGAAGATAAGAAAAACTAAAAACTAAAATTTCATCACCACCAAACAACACTTGTCAGACTGAGTGTTTCTTTTCCTGATATAAAGTATTTTTTATGATGGTAACACCTTGTCAGTCAATAGTGATTAAAGTTGTGTAGAACTGTTTTGTCATTGACTATGAGACCACAGTGAAGTTAGTTTCACTTTGCCCATGAGTTCAAATAATAGGCGAGTATAGATGCATGTAGGCTACTCTGTTAGTCACAAACAGGTTTTAGTAAAGCAAGATTGAGTTGAATCCATGAGTTCCATATGGTCTTGCATGCAAGCAGATTTCTTCAAATGTGCTGCTGGCTATCAAAATACTGATGCACTTGATGTTTGAAATTGCGCTGCTTGCTGTTAAAGGGAATGACAGATGTATGTCAGAAGTATGCCTATAAAATGTAAATGTCATCCTATTTATGTTACACACATTTTCAGTCTGTTTAAGTGGTCCCTCTTAGGCAGTGGTGTGGAACCTGCTAAATTATAAGACGACATTCCAAAAGTAGGGAGAGCATAGCACATTTATTGCTGGTGTTCGGTGTCATGTTGTGGGCATCCGTGGCCTACTGGTTAGGAAATCCAACTTGTGACCGAAGGGTGGCCGGTTCGATCCCTGACTGTTAGGAAAAATGTGGGTAGGGCAGTATTTGAACAGTGCTTTCCCACATCCACTGATGGGGGAAGAGAAGTGATTGAACAGTGCTCTCCCACATCCACGGATGGGGGGAGGGGAGTGATTGAACAGTGCTCTCCCACATCCACACCACGGCCAGGATTAAGGCTGCTGGGTGTGTATGTGTGCTCCTAGTCTGCTCACTGTTCTGAGGTTGTGTGTGTTTGAATGGGTGTACACTGTGTGTGTGTGTGTGTGTGTGTGTGTGTGTGTGTGTTGTACACTACACCTGGATGGTTTAAATGCAGAGAACAAATTCCTTGTTTAAGTATACTTGGCCAATAAACCTCCAGAGTAGCTCTTTAAGATTCTGTGGGATTTGAGTTGTTGAATTCAGCCACACAGCACCCTTCCATTGACATGCACCGTATGTCATACAGCAGTCACACCTGGTATTATTACAAGAGAGCTGGGCCGGCGCTAGTTGGTTTGCATGCTAACAGTGGATATCTGGACCAACTAGAGAGGAATTTATTTTGGTATATAGTGCTTTGACATAAACTATGTATCTTCAAGTCTTTAAGGAACACAGCAACATTTTGGGAAATTAGCTTATTCACCATCTCCCCCAGAGTTAGGTAAGATGATGCATACCCTTTCATCTCTGTGTGTGCAGGAACTCAGTCTGACACACCCACCATTAACCTAGCTTAGCATAGTTCATTAAGGTGGTCAGAACCAATTCAAGCATCTTACAGTAAGCTGTTCAAGAAAATCATCAAAATATGTTCTACAGCAGTCATGCACGCAGTACACATTGTATGCAAAAATGGGCATTGCTATTGCTTGTAATAAGCATACCATCCAACCAGCTTAGACAGAAACACACAACTAAAGCTTTCATTTAAAAGTTAACATATTTTGACATTCTGAACATTCAGCCAGTATTGAATAATGGCTATGAATCAGTATTGAGGACATGCAAATGAAGAGTTGTCATTATGTGTCAACCAGGGTTTCCGTTGGCCGGAAAAAAAATGAAATGTCCGACAAAATTAAATCTCTCAGGTCAAATTGTCTTATTGAAATTGGCTAATAATCCCGTCCCCTAACACAATCTGAATTTGAGAATAAGCCTTAACATGTAAGCCTATATTATACGTCCTCTGGCTATGTTTTTAAATGAACAGGCTCTACCGTTTGAAAAGTAGGCTATTAAACAACACGCATAGCTGCTGCATTTCAAATAGGAAGCGCACGCTTAAAATGTCCATGTTAAACAATGAACAAATGAGTGAGGCGGTTCAAACATGGCCAGGCCCAGGCAGACTAGCCTTAAAAGTTTTGTCAGAGGCCAGACGCGATGGATGATGATAAATTGGTAACGTCTGAAGCCTGTCCGGTCAACTCCACCACCCCCAGATAAAAAGCAGAAGTGGCCGGAATCAGTGACATTGGAAGTGGAGTTGCGGGGGTGCGACTGCTCCAAGACACTGTCATTCTCCGTGTACACTAGACATGCAACTGTGTTCTTTACCCAAAGCATACAGTAGTAGGCCTATGCTTTCTCTGTCTATGATCTGCAAGGTTAGGGCCTCCTCGACGAGGAGATTGCTGGTCCGCTGATAATTTCCGGCACAATTAAACGGTATCATTTCCCAGAATAGGAAACATTTCTTAATGTATTGTTATCAAATAAAGAGGCATAGCTTAGGGGCTAGTGGTGCGAGCGCTCATTCTTGTGTGTGCGACTGTGCGCATCTGTGCAAGTTAAACAGTCACCACTGGAGATAACGTGGGTAGCAGCAACAAACAACGTAGGCCTATAGCCTTTTTAAAACAACGAACGAAGCGGACTCTTGCTGTCCATGAAAACACAGATACTGGCTAGATCTTGTTAAGCATGTTTAAGTTAGGCTAATGAACACGTTGCATTCTATACAGTCTGATTATGTCATTCTTTAAGCTACATATCCTGTCTCCAGTTTTCCTCAATTTGACTAATTAAGAAGCGATAATAGGATATTTGACCGGCCTATCATCAAAATGTCTGGAAAAAGAAACCTCTGCCGGTCACTTTGACCAGCACCATTTTTTTCTAGTGGACACTCTGGTGTCAACCTTATTCTCTCTGCGTCATACTAGATGCAAATCTTAATTTCAATAAACATATCATGACAATTACAAAAGTCTATTACAGTGAGTACAGGGTGGGGAAACAACTTTAAAATCTCTTATAAACAAGAGCTAAAAAGTTTTGATAAAAAAAGCAATTTTTGCATCATCACTGTACGATTTTATTTTAGAGAAACAATTTTCTGAGCTTCAGAATGTTCAACTTCTTTCAAAACTTTCCCTAGTGTATACAATTTTTAATGGCTTGGCTCCTACCTGTTTACTTTACTTTCTCTATTATTACTGTTGTTTCGGAAAGTTCCACAAGAACAGCTTCTATACACAATTGTCTTGTTCCCTTTCTCTATACAAACTTTGGACAGTGAGCTTTCTCAGTGAAAGCCACCAAGCAGTGGAATGCAATGCGGGATGACATAAAGAGCAGTGGTTCTATTAGTAGGCTAGCTTTGAATCTAAACTAAAAAAAATAATAATATTAAAAGCCACTCAACACACAACTACTTACCATAAGCTAAATACTATGCTTGTTTGTCATGGTGCTGACTGTGTGTGTGTGCGTGTGTGTGTGTGCGGTGGAGTGGGGTGGAAATGTTCCTGAGAACATTTTATGAGGATCTAAAATTCACAAACTGATGCCCTTTAAAACTGACCGGCTGATCACCCCCTTGTCACATTACACCAGTCATAAAACTGGAAGGGTCTTTTAACCTTAAAATTTACTAGTTATACCCTTACCAAATAAGGTCTCTTAACCATGCTGCATGTGGGGCATAAATAGCTGTCAGCATGTTAATGTTTGATAGGGATATTGATTTCATAAATTTATTTCAAGGCCTACAGGCATGGCCTGAAGTCATAAGTCATAAAGAAGCCATACTGTAGTTCACTGAAATGTACATATTACTGAGAACTCCTATAGTACACTTATATTCACACACAAACAAACATCAATACATATGTGTAATGAATCATTTAATCTTAGCTTATAGTTTAATTTCAAAATAAGTGTATTAAGATGCCAAATGATGTTTCAAGGATAAAATTGGCCTACAATTTACCAGTTTAGGAGTACTTAAATGTATCCGACAAACTGACTAAAATAATATTATATAGTAACTTTAGTTATTAAGAGATTTTTGGGTAACACTCCATAATAAGGTGCCATAATAAATAGCAAACTAGTAATTACCTAACCCTTTGTAAATATTTGTTAATTGTTACTAAAATATCTATTTGGCACAAGTTAATAGTTTTTTCATCATTAATTAAATATTAGCTGTTTGCATAAAATCTGTATGTTAATGTTTTAACAAATCTATTAACTAATATTGTATTGATATTTGTTAATAGTTAACTAAATGTGTTTTTTGGCACTAATTAACAGTTATTTCTTACATCATTTAAATGTTAAATGTTTATATACAAACTATATGCTAATATAAAAGTTAATGACATATTATTATTTATCTAGCTTTTCTGATTAGCTTTGTGGAAAATTTATGGAATTTATGGTTTATGGCTTTATGGTCTTGTGGGGTGTATAAGGCACCCTACTGCCAGTGGTTGGTTGTGTGAGAGTTTGCGCACCTCTTCTTCCACTTCATCCTTATTGGATACCTTTGTGGTTGGCTGTCCTGTAATTGGTGACCCTCTGTCTAGTGTTTGAAAGTAGTGTACTCTTTGCCTTTGGAAGTACTATTTGGTTGCTGCTTGAATTTGGTGAAATTCAGAGGAGGGGGTGTAAACAGAGTTAGAAATGTAGTTTAGTGTTTGTATGTGATTTTCGCCGTAATTAAGCAGCTTTATTGAGATTGGTGTTTTGGGGCCCCCTTTGGAGAAACGGTATACTGCGGCTCTGCTGCGTTTTGTCCTTGTATTGTTGCCATAGCCAATCAGAAGCGGTATGCATGGGTAGATTGACTGTATAAAGCACTCCCCACTTTGTTTTAATTTTGTAACTGTAAAATGTTGTTTAAGTTGAAAACTTCGATATACCACCTGTATTATATTACTTTACATTTATTGTTAGGATTTGGGTGCAATTCTAGCAACTTATTAATGTTTTCATTATGACCACGAGTTCATACACACTGAGTCTAACATGACTAGCTGTAAACTCCGCTAACAACTTTCCATGCATTCAGTGTAGTTTAGCTTAGTGTGCATGGAAAGGGTTAGGTTACTAGTTTGCTATTTATTATGGCACCTTATTAGGATTAGTGTGTGTTCACTGTGTGCTGAGTGTGTTTCACTAATTCACGGATTGGGATAAATGCAGAGACCAAATTTCCCTCACGGGATCAAAAGAGTATATATACTATACTTATAATAGAATCGGGCAGGTGTTCATTGTAAAATTAAATATTGAAAATAATTCTTCAAGACTTTTTTGTTTGTGTATGGATATGCTACACCGGTGTGTCAGAATTTAGAGGGTTAGCTTCATATACTTATTATCCTAGCTGGCAGCTTCTTTAAAAATGACATCTAACATATGTTCACTTCCAATTACATTTTCACACAAATGTGGATTGGCTAATCCTCCCATCAGAAAAATTGCCAGCGAAACCACCAATCCACATGGACAACTTATGGCCATCAGTAATGTGGCACCTAACTGGCTTGTTTTCGAAAATGTGAGCGGAAGTGAGCATGTTGGATGCCATTTTTAATGATGGCAGCAGCCTAATGAGTATGTTTTTGGCTGAATGGGCTCTTTGCACGAAAGATTTTCTGCATTGTTTTCAGATACTATTCATTTTGTTATGGCATGGTTATCTGTTTTCCCTCATCATCTGCACCATTAGTAATATTAATTTGACATTTTAAAAGTAATTTTACAAATGCTTCTGATCTATGCAGTAACCAGCAACCATGGGGGACGGTGATATGGCGCAATATGGCAAGGCTGCCATATACCTCCGTAAGCCTGAGAAGGAGAGACTTGAGGCCCAAAGCAAGCCCTTTGATGCAAAGACAGCTTGCTATGTGGTTGACAAAGAGGACTTGTATGTCAAGGGTACAATAAAAAAGAAGGAAGGCGGCAAATGTGTCGTTG